>NC_142501.1:97076287-97091287 GCF_057876585.1 Rhinolophus sinicus
TAACCCTAAACCTAACCCTAACACTAAACCTAACGAAAACCCTAACGCAAACCTAACCTAAAAACTAACATAACCCTATCGCAAACCTAACCCTAAACCTAACCCTAACCCTAACCCTAACCCTAAACCTAACCGTAACCCTAACCTTAACCCTAACCCTAACCTTAACCCTAACACTAACCCTAACCCTAACCCTAACCCTAACGCAAACCTAACCCTAAACCTAAACCTAACCCTAAACCTAACCCTATCCCTAACCCTAACCCTAACCTAACCATAACCCTAACCCTAACCCTAACCTAACCCTAACCCTAAACCTAACCCTAACCAAACCCTAACCCTAACCATAACCCTAAAGCAAACCTAACCCTAACCATAACCCTAAAACAAACCTAACCCTAACCCTAACCCTAACCCTAACGGTAACCTTAAGGCATACCTAACCCTAACCCTAACCCTAACCCTAACACAACTTAAATCTAAACCTAACCCTAACCCGAAACCTAACATTTACCTTAACCCTAACCTAACCCGAACACTAACCATAACCGTAACCCTTCCCTAACCCTAACCCTAACCCTAACCCTAACCCTAATCCTAACCCTAAACTTAACGAAAACCCTAACGAAATCCTAACCGTAACACTAACCCTAACCCTATCGCAAACCTAAACCTAACCCTAAACCTAACCCTAACCCTAACCCTAACGCAAACCTAACCGTAACCCTAACCTAACCTTAACCCTAACCCTAACCCTAACAGTAACGTAACCCTAACCCTAACCCTAACCCCAAACCTAACGCAAACCTAACCCTAACCCTAACCCTAACCCTAACCCTAACCCTAACACTAACGCAAAGTTAAACCTTACCCTAACCCTAACTCTAACCCTAACCCGAACGCATACCTAACCCTAAACCTTACCCTAACCCTAACGCAAACCTAACCCTAAACTTAACCCTAACCCTAACCCTATCTCTAACCCTAATCGTAACCTAACCCTAACCCTAACCCTAACCTAACCCTAACCCTAACCCTAACCCTAACCCTAACCCTAACCCTAACCCTAACACTAACCATAACCCTAACCGTAACGCAAACCTAACCCTAACTCTAACCGTAAAAAAAACCTAACCCTAAATTTAACCCTAAACCTAAACCTAACCCTAACTCGAAAACTAACATTAACCCTAACCCTAACCTAACCCTAACCCTAACCTAACCCTAACCCTAACCCTAACCATAACCCTAAAATAATCCTAACCATAACCCTTACGCAAACCTAACCCTAACCCTAAACATAACCCTAAACCTAATCCTAACCATAACCCTGACGCAAACCTAACAATAACCCTAACCATAACCCTAACCCTAATCGTAACGCAAACCTAACCCTAACAATAACACTAACACTAACCCTAACCCTAACGCAAACATAACCCTATACCTAACCCTAACCCTAACACAACCTAAACTTAACCTAAGCGTAACTCGAAAACTAACATTAATCCTAACCCTAACCTAACCCTCACCCTAACCCTAACCCTAACCCTACCCTAACCCTAACCCTAACCCTAAACCTTACCCTAACCCTAAACCTAACCGTAACCCTAAACTTAACCCTAACCCTCACCTTAACCCTAACCCTAACCCTAACCCTAACCCTTACCCTAACCCTAACCCTAACACAAACCTAACCCTAAACCTAAACCTATCCCTAACACTATCCCTAACCCTAACCCTAACCTAACCATAACCCTAACCCTAACCCTAACCTAACCCTAACCCTAACCCTAACCCTAACCAAACCCTAACCCTAACCATAACCCTAAAGCAAACTTAACCCTAAACATAACCCTAAAACAAACCTAACCCTAACCCTAACCCTAACCCTAACCCTAACCCTAACCCTAACGCATACCTAACACTAACACTAACACTAACCCTAACACAACCTAAATCTAAACCTAACCCTAACCCGAAACCTAACATTTACCTTAACCCTAAACTAACCCTAACACTAACCCTAACCCTAACCCTACCCTAACCCTAACCCTAACCCTAACCTTAAGTATAACCATAACGCAACACTAACTCTATCCATAATCTTAACCCTACCCTAAAACTAACCCTAACACTAACCCTAACGCAAACCTAACCGTAACCCTAACCCTAACTCTAACGCAAACCTAACTTTAACCCTAAACCTAACACTAACCCTAACCTTAAACCATAGCCCTAACCCGAACCCTAACACTAACCCTAACCCTAACTCAACCTAACCCTAATCCTAACCCTAAACTGATACCTAACCTTAACCCTAACCCTAACCTAACCGTAACCCTAACCATATCCTTAACCCTAACCTAACCCTAAACCTAACCCTAACCCTAACCCTAACCCTAACCCCAACCCTAAACCTAACAGTAACCCTCACCCTAACGCAAACCTAACCCTAACCCTAACCATAACCCCAACCCTACCCCTAACTATAACGCTAACCCTAACACAAACCTAACCCTAAACCTAACCCTAAACTTAATCCTAACCCTAACACTAACGCAAACCTAACCCCAAACCTAACACTAACTCTAACACTAACGCAAACCTAACCCTACCCCTAACCCTAACCCTAACCCTAAATTAACGCATACCTAACCCTAACCATAACCCTAACCCTAACCGTAACACAAACCTAACCCTAACCCTAACCCTAAACGTACCTTAAACCATACCTAACCCTAACCCTAACCCTAACCCTAACCCTAACCCTAACCCTAACGCATAGCTAATCCTAACTCTAACCCTAACCCTAACACTAACCCTAACTCTAATCCTAACTCAAACCTAAACCTAACCCTAACTCTAACCCTAAACCTAACTCTAACGCATAGCTAACCCTAACCCTAACCCTAACCCTAACGCAAACCTAACACTAACCCTAACCCTAAACCTAACCCTAACCCTAACACTAATGCAAAGCTAACGCTAACCCTAACCCTAACCCTAACCCTAACACTAACGCAAAGCTAATCCTAACTCTAACCCTAACCCTAAACCTTACCCTAACCATAACGCAAAGCTAACCCTAAACCTAACCCTAACCCTAACCCTATCTCTAACCTTAACCATAACCTAACCCTATCCTAACCCTAACCATAACCCTAACCCTAACGCAACCTAACCCTAACCCTAACCGTAAAAAAAACCTAACCCTGACCTAACCCTAAACCTAAACCTAACCCTAACTCGTAAACTAACATTAACCCTAACCCTAACCTAACCCTAAACCTAACCCTAACCCTAACCCTAACCCTACCCTCACCCTAACCCTAACCCTAACCCTAACCCTAACCCTAACCATAACGAAAACCCTAACGGAAACCTAACCCAAACACTAACCCTAAGCCTATCGCAAACCTAAACCTAACCCTAACCCTAACCTTAACCTTAACCCTAACCTTAACCCTAACCCTAACCTTAACCCTAAACCTAAACCTAATGCTAACCCTAACACTATCCCTAACCCTAACCCTAACCTAACCCTAACCCTAATCCTTACCCTAACCTAACCTTAACCCTAACCCTAATCCTAACCAAACCCTAACCCTAACCATAACCCTAACACAAACATAACCCTAATCATAACCCTAAAACAATCCTAGCCCTAACCCTAACCCTAAAACTAATCCTAACCCTAACCCTAACGCAAACCTAAACCTAACCCTAACCCTAACTATAACACAACCTAAACCTAAACCTAACCCTAACCCTAAAACAAATTAACGCTAACCCTAACCCTAAACCTAAACCTAATCCTAACCCTAAACCTGACGCAAACCTAACCCTAACCCTAACCATAACCCTAACCCTAACCGTAACGCAAACCTAACCCTAACACTAACACTAACACCACCCTAACCCTAACCCTAATGCAAACATAACCCTAACCCTAACCCTAACCCTAACACAACCTAAACCTAAACCTAACCCAAAATCGAAAACTAACATTAACCCTAACCCTTACATAACCCAAACCCTAACCCTAAGCCTAATCCTACCCTAACCCTAACCCTCACCCTAACCCTAACCCTAACCCTAAACCTAACGAAAACCCTAACGCAAACCTAACCCAAACACTAACCCTAACCCTATGGCAAACCTAACGATAACCCTAACATTAACGTAACGCAAACCTAACCCTAACCGTTTCACTAAAACAAACCTAACCCTAATCCTAACCCTAATCCTAAACCTAATTCTAACCCTAACCCTGACGCAAACCTATCCCTTACGCTAACAATAACCCTAACCGTACCGTAACGCACCTAACCCTAAAACTAACCCTAACCCTAACCCTAACCCTAACCCTAACGCAAACCTAACCGTAACACTAACCCTAACTCTAACGCAAACCTAACTTTAACCCTAAACCTAACACTAACCCTAACCCTAACCATAACCCTAACCCTAACAGTAACACTAACGCAAAGCTAACACTAACCCTAACCCTAACCCTAACGCATTCCTAACCCTAACCCTTACCCTAACCCTAACGCAAACCTAACCCTAAACCTAAACCTAACCCTAGCCCTAACCCTAACCCTAACCCTAACTCTAACCCAAAACCATAGCCCTAACCCTAACCCTAACCCTAATCCTAACCCTAATGCAAACCTAACCCTAACCCTAACCCTAAAACAAACCTAACCCTTACCCTAACCCTAACCTTAAAACTAACCTTAACCCTAACCCTAACCGTAACCCTAACCCTATCCTTAACCCTAACTCTAACCCTAAACCTAACCCTAACCCGAACAGAAACCTAACCCTAACCCTAACCCTAACCCTAAACCTAATCCTAACCCTAACCCTGACGCAAACCTAACACGAAACCTAACCATAACCCTTGCCCTAACCGTAACGCAAACCTAACAATAACACTAACCCTAACCCTAACCCTAACCTTAACGCAAACCTAACCCTAACCCTAACCCTAACCCTAAAACATACTAAATCTAAACCTAACACTAACCCGAAACCTGATATTAACCCTAACCCTAACCTAACCCTAACCCTATCGCAAACCTAACTCTAACACTAAACCTAACCCTAACCCTAACCCTAACGCAAACCTAACCCTAACCCTAACCCTAACCCTAACCCTAACCCTAACCCTAACCCTAACAGAAACTTAACCCTAACCCTAACCCTAAACCTAAACCTAACGCAAACCTAACACTAAGCCTAACCACAAACCTAACCCAAACCCTAACGCAAACCTAACCATAACCATAAACCTAACCCTAACCCTAACACTAAGGCAAAGCTAACACTAACCATAACGCTAACCCTAACCCTAAAGCATACCTAACCCTAACCCTTACCATAACCCTAACGCAAACCTAACCCTAAACCTAACCCTAAACGTAACCCTAACCCTAACACAAAACCTAACCGTAACCTAAACCTAACCCTAACCCTAACCCTAACCCTAACCTAACCCTAACCCTAAGACTAACCCTTACCCTAACCCTAACCCTAACCCTAAACCTAACACTAACCCTAACGCAAACCTAACCCTAACCCTAACAGTAAAACATGCCTAACCCTGAACCTAACCTTAACCATAAACCTAATCCTAACCCTAACTCTGACGCAAACCTAACTCTAACCATAACCATAACCCTAACCCTAACCGTAACGCATACCTAACCCTAACACTAACACTAACCCTAACCCTAACCCTAACCCTAACGCAAACCTAAACCTAACCCTAACCCTAACTATAACACAACCTAAACCTAAACCTAACCCTAACTCGAAAACTAACATTAACCCTAACCCTAACCCTAACCCTAACCCTAACCCTAACCCTAACCCTACCCTAACCCTAACCCTAACCCTAACCCTAACCATAACCCTAACCCTAACAGAAACCTAACCCTAACTCTAAACCTAAACCTAAACCTAACGCAAACCTAACACTAACCCTAATCCTAAACCAAACCCTAACCCTAACACAAACCTAACCCTAACACTAACCCTAACCCTAACCCTAACACTAACGCAAACCTAACCCAAACTTAACCCTAACCCTAAACCTAACACATACCTAACCCTAACCCTTACCCTAAACCTAACGCAAACCTATCCCTAAACCTAACCCTAACCCTAACCCTAACCCTAACCCTAACCCTAACTCTAACTCTAATCCTAACTCAAACCTAAACCTAACCCTAACTCTAACCCTAAACCAAACACTAACGCATAGCTAACCCTAACCCTAACCCTAACCCTAACCCTAACGCAAACCTAACCCTAAAAATAACGCTAACCCTAACCCAAACACAAACCTAAACAAAACCCTAACCCTAACCCTAACACTAAAGCAAACATAACCCTAACCCTAACCCTAACCCTAAACCTAACGCAAACCTAACACTAACCCTAACCCTAAACCTAACCCTAACCCTAACACTAACGCAAAGCTAACGCTAACCCTAACCCTAACCCTAACACTAACACTAACGCAAAGCTAATCCTAACTCTAACCCTAATCGTAACCCTAAACCTAACACTAACGCAAAGCTAACCCTAACCCTAACCCTAACCTTAACCCTAACCCTAACCTAACCCTAACCCTAACCCTAACCTAAACCTAACCCTAACCATAACCCTAAGCCTAACCGTAACGCAAACCTAACAATAACACTAACCCTAACCCTAACCCTAACCCTATCGCAAAGCTAAACCTAACCATAACCCTAACCCTAACGCTAACCCTAAACATAACCCTAACCCTAACACTAACCCTAACGCTAACCTAACCCTAACCCTAATCCTAACCATAACCATAACGCAAACCTAACCTTAAACCTAACCCTAACCCTAACCCTAACCCTAAATTTCACTAACGCAAACATAACCCTAACCCTAACCCTAACGCAATCCTAACCCTTACCCTAACCCTAACCCTAACCCTAACCCTAACAGAAACCTAACTCTAACCCTAACCCTAACCCTAAACCTAACTCATACCTAACACTAACCCTAACCCTAAACCTAACCCTAACCCTAACGCAAACCTAACCCTAAACCTAACCTTATCCCTATCCCTAACCCTAACCCTAACCCTAACCCTAACCCTAACACTAACGCAATCCCAACCCTAACCCTAACCCTAACCCTAAACCTAACGCATACCTAACCCTAACCCTTACCCTAAACCTAACGCAAACCTAACCCTAAACATAACCCTAACCCTAACCCTAACCCTAACCCTAACCATAATCCTACCCTAACCCTAAACCTAACGAAAACCCTAACGCAAACCTAACACACACTAACCCTAACCCTATCGCAAACCTAACGATAACCCTAACATTAACCTAAGGCAAACCTAACCCTAACCCTTTCACTAAAACAAACCTAACCCTAATCCTAACCCTAATCCTGAACCTAATCCTAACCCTAACCCTGACGCAAACCTATCCTTTACCCTAACCATAACCCTAACCGTACCATAACGCACCTAACCCTAAAACTAACCGTAACCCTAACCCTAACCCTAGCACTAAATCCTAAACCCTACCCTAACCAAACACTAACCTTAACCCTAACGCTAACCTAAGCCTATCTCTTACCCTAACCCTAACTCTAACCCTACCCTAAACTAACCCTAACACTAACCCTCACCCTAAACCTAACCCTAACCCTAACCCTGACCTAAGCCTAATCCTAACTCTAACTCTAACCCTAACCCTAACCCTAACCCTAACCCAAACCTAACCCTAACCCTAACACTAAACCTAACCCTAACCCCAACCCTAACCCTAACCCTAACGCTAACACTAACCCTAACGCAAACCTAACCCTAAACCTAACCTTATCCCTATCCCTAACCCTAACCCTAAACCTAACACTAACCCTAACCCTAACCCTAACCCTAACACTAACTCTAACGCAACCTAACCCTAACCCAAAACTTAACCCTAACCCTAACGCTAACCCTAAACATAACCCTAACCCTAACACTAACCTTAACGCTAACCTAATCCTAACCCTAACCCTAACCCTAACCCTAACGCAAACCTAACCTTAAACCTAACCCTAACCCTAACCCTAACCCTAACCTTTGACTAACGCAAACATTACCCTAACCCTAACCCTAACCCTAACGCATACCTAACTCTAAACATTACCCTAACACTAACGCAAACCTAACCCTAACACTAACCCTAAATCCAACCCTAACCCTAACCTAACCCAAACCCTAACCCTAACCCTAACCCTAACGAAAACATAACCCTAACGCTATCCCTAACCCTAAGGCATACCTAACCCTAAACATTACCCTAACACTAACACAAACCTAACCCTAACACTAACCCTAACCCCAACCCTAACCCTAACCTAACCCAAACCCTAAACCTAACCATAACCCTAACCCTAACTGTAACCCTAACTCAACCTAACCCTAAACATAACCCTAATCCGAAACCTAAACTTAACTCTATCCCTAAACAAACCCTAACCCAAACCCTAACCGTAACCCTACACTAACCCTAACCCTAACCCTAACCCTAACCCTAACCCTAACCTTAACGGAAACCTAACCCTAACACAAACCGTAACACTAAACCGAACCATAACACTAACCCTAACCTTAATGCAAACCTAATCATAAACATAACGCTAACCTTAAAACCCTAACGCTAAACCTAACCCTAACCCTAACCATAACAATAAACCCTAGTCCTGACGCTAATCCTAACCCTAACCCTAACCCTAACCCTAACCGTAACCCTAACCCTAACCCTAACGCAAACCTAACCCTAACCCTAACGTTAACCCTAACCCTAACCCTAACCCTAAACCTAACCCTAACCCTAACCCAAACGCAAACCTAACCCTAACCCTAACCCTAACCCTAACCCTAATGCAAACCTAACTCAAAACAAAACCCTATCCCTAACCCTAACCCTAACCTCAACCCTAACAGAAACCTAAACCCAACACCAACCCTAACCCTAAACCTAACGCAAACCTAACACTAACCCTAATCCTAAACCTAACCCTAACCCTAACGCAAACCTAACCCTAACCCTAACACTAACCCCAACCCTAACACTAACGCAAAGCTAACCCTAATCCTAACCCTAACCCTAACCCTGAAGCATACCTAACCCTAACCCTAACTCTAACCCTGACGCAAACCTAACACTAACCCTAACCATAACCCTAACACTAACACTAACGCAAACCTATCCCTAACCATAACACTAACCCTAACATTAACACAACCTAAATCTAAACCTAACCCTACCTGAAACCTAACATTAACCCTAACCCTAACCTAACCCTAACCCTAACCCTAACCCTAACCCTACCCTAACCCTAACCCTAACCCTAACCCTAACACTAACCCTAACCGTAAAACCTAACGAAAACCCTATGCAATCCTAAACCTAAACCTGAGCCTAACCCTATCGCAAAGCTAAACCTAACCCCAAACCTAACCCTAACCCTAACACTGAGGCAAACCTAACCCTAACCATAACCCTAACCCTAAGCCTAACGCAAACATAACACTAAACCTAACCAAACCCTAACCCTAACCCTAACAGAAACCTAACCCTAACCCTAACCCTAACCCTAAACCTAACGCAAACCTAACACTAATCCTTACCCTAAACCTAACCCTAACCCTAACGCAAACCGAAACCTAACCCTAACCCTAACCCTAACAATAACGCAGAGCTACCCTAACCCTAACCCTAACCCTAACGCATATCTAACCCTAACCCTTACCCTAACCTTCACGCAAACCTAACCCTAAACCTAAACCTGACCCTAACCCTAACCCTAAACCTAACCCTAACCCTAACCCTAATCCTAACCTAACCCTAATCCTAACCCTAACCCTAACCCTAACCCTAACCGCAACCTTAACGCAAACCTAACCCTAACCATAACCCTAAAAAAAACCTAACCCTAACCATAACCCTAACCTAACCCTAACCTTAACCTTACGCAAACCTAACCCTAACCATAACGATAAACCTAACCCTAACCGTAACGCAAACCTAACAATAACACTAACCCTAACCCTAACCCTAACGCAAACCTAACCCTAACCCTAACCCTAACACAACCTAAATCTACCTAACCCTAACCCGAAACCTAACATTACCCCTAACCCTACCTAACCCTAACCCTAACGCAAACGTAACCCTAACCCTAACCATAACCCTAACCCTAACCCTAACACTAAAGCAAAGCTAACCCTAACCCTAACCCAAACCCTAACCCTAACGCATTCCTAACCCTAACACTTACCCTAACCCTAACGCAAACCTTACCCTAACCCTAAACCTAAAACAAACCTAACCATAACCCTAACCCTAATCCTAACCCTAACCCTAACCCTAACCCTAACGCAAACTTAAACCTAACCCTAAACCTAAAACAAACCTAACCCTAACCCTAACACTAATCCTAACCCTAACCCTTAGGCAAACCTAACCCTAACCCTAATCATAACCCTAACCCTAACCCTAACAATAACGCAAAGCTACCCTAACCCTAACCCTAACCCTAACGCATACCTAACCCTAACCCTTACCCTAACACTAACGCAAACCTAACCCTAAACCTAACCTAACCCTAACCCTAACCCTAACCCTAACCCTAACACTAAACCTGACCCTGACCCTAACCTAACCCTAACCCTAACCTAACCCTAACGCTAACCTAATCCTATATCTTACCCTAACCCTAACCCTAAACCTAACCCTAAATCTAATCCTAACACAAACCTAACCCTAACCATAAACCTAACCCTAAAACTAACCCTAACCTTAACCCTAAAGCAAACCTAACCCTAACCCTATCACTAACCATAACTCTAACGCAAACCTAAACCTAAACCTTACCCAAATCCTAACCGTAAACCTAACCCTAACCCTAACCCTAACACTAACAGAAACCTAACCCTAACCCTAACCCTAAACCTAAACCTAACGCAAACCTAACAATAACCCTAATTCTAAACCTATCCCTAACTTTAACAAACCTACCCCTAACCCTAACCCTAACCCTAATCCTTGCACTAACGCAAAACTAAATCTAACACTAACCCTAACCCTAACCCTAACGCATACCTAACCCTAACCCTACCCTAACCCTAACGCAAACCTAACACTAAACCTAACTCTAACCCTAACCCTAACCCTAAAACTAACCCTAACCATAACCCTAACCTAACCCTAACCCTAACCCTAACCCTAACCACCCCTAACCCTAAACCTATCCATAACCCTAACCCTAACCCTAACGCTAACCTAATCCTAACCCTAACCCTAAAACAAACCTAACCCTAACCCTAACCCTAAACCTAATCCTAACCCTAACCCTGACGCAAACCTAACCCTAACCATAACCATAACCCTAACCCTAACCGTAACGCAAAACTAACCCTAACACTAACCCTAACCCTAACTCTAACCGTAACGCAAACCTAACCATAACCCTAACCCTAACCGTAACGCAAAACTAACCTTAACACTAACCCTAACCCTAATCTAACCCTAACACTAACCCTAACCCTAACACTACCCTAACCCTAACCCTATCCCTAACCCAAACCCTAACCCTAACCCTAAACCAAACGAAAACCCTAACGCAAACCTAACCCTAACACTAAACCTAACCCTATCACAAACCTAACCCTAACCCTAACGCTTACCCTAACCCTAACGCAAATCTAACCCTAAACATAACCCTAACCCTAACCCTAACCCTAACCCTGACCCTAACCTAACCCTAACACTATCCCTAACCCTATCCTAACCCTAACCCTAACCCTAACACTAACGATAACCCTAACCCTAACCCTAAACCTAACGCAAACCTAACCCTAACCCTAACCCTTAAACAAACCTAACCCTAACCCTAAACCTAATCCTAACCCTAACCCTGACGAAAACCTAACCCTAACCCTAACCATAACCCTAACACTATCCGTAACGCAAACCTATTCCTAACCCTAACCCTAACCCTAACCCTAACCCTCACTCTAACCCTAACCCTAACCCTAACCCTAACACATCATAAACCTAAACCTAACCCTAACCCGAAAAGTATCATTAACCCTAACCCTAATCCTAACCCTAACCCCAACTTAAACGCAAACCTAACCCTAACCCTAACCCTAACCCTAACTCTAACCATAACGCAAACCTAACCCTATCCCTAACCAAACCCTACACCTAAAACTAACGCTAACCGTAACCTTAACGCAAACCTAACCCTAACCCTAACCCTAACCCTAATCCTAACCCTAACCCTAACGCAAACCTAACCCTAAAACTAAAGATAACCCTAAACCTAACCCTAACGCAAACCTAACCCTAACACTAACCCTAACCGTAAACCTAACCCTAAAGCAAACCTAACCCTAACCCAAACCCAAACCCTAAACCTAACCCTAACACTAACCCTAACATTAAAGCAAACCAAATCATAAACTTAATGCTAACCATAAAACCCTAACGCTAAACCTAACCCTAACCCTATCCCTAACCCTAAACCCTAGCCCTATCCCTAACCCTAACCCTAACCGTAACCCTAACCGTAACGCAAACCTAAGCCTAACCCTAACCCAAACCTAACCCTAACGCAAACCTAACCCTAACCCTAATCTTAAAGCTAACCCTAACCTTAAAACTAACTATAATCCTAACCCTATCGCAAACCTAACAATAACCCTAAACCTAACCCTAAACCTTACCCTAACCCTAACGAAAACCTAACCCTAACCCTAACTCTAACCCTAACTCTAACCTTAACCTTAACCCTAACCCTAACCTAACACTAACCCTAACCCTAACCTAATCCTAAAGCTAACCTTAACCTTAAACTTAACCTTAACTCTAACCCTAACCCTAACCCTAACCCTAACCGTAACCCTAACTCTAACCCTAAACATAACGCAATCCTAAGCCTATATCCTAACCCTAACCTAACCATAACCCTAATCCTTATCCTAACCCTAAACCTAACCCTAAACCTAAACCCTAACCCTAACCCTAAACCTAACCCTAACCTTCAACCTAAACCTAAACTTAACCCTAACGCATACCTAACCCTAACCCTAACTCTAAACCTAACCCTAAACGTAACCCTGACCCTAAACCCTAAACCTAAGCCTAAACCTAACCCTAACCTTCAACCTAACCCTAACTCCAACCCTAACGCAAACCTAACCCTAAGCCTAACCCTAAACCTATCGCAAACCTAAACCTAACCGTAACCCTAACCCTAACCCTATCGCAAACCTAACCCTAAACCTAACCCTAAACCTAACCCTAACTCTAACCCTAACCCTAACCCTAAACCCTAAACCTAACCATAAACCTAAACCTAAGCCTAAACCTAACCCTAACCTTCAACCTAACCATAACTCCAACCCTAACGCAAAGCTAATCCTAATCCTAACCCTAATCCTAACCCTAACGGAAACCTAACCCTAACCCTAACCCTAACCCTAACTATAAGCATAACGCAAATCTAACCCTAAGCCTAACCCTAACCCTAACTTTAACCATAACGCAAACCTAACCCTAACCCTAACCCTAACCCTAACCCTAACGGAAACCTAACCCTAACACAAACCCTAACCCTAAACCGAACCATAACACTAACCCTAACCTTAACGCCAACCTAATCATAAACTTAAGGCTAACCTTAAAACCCTAACGCTAAACCTAACCCTAACACTAACCATAACAATAAACCCTAGTCCTAACGCTAACCCTAACCCTAACCCTAACCCTAACCGTAACCCTAACCCTAACCCTAACGCAAACCTAACCCTAACCCTAACGTTAACCCTAACCCTAACCCTAACCCTAAACCTAACCGTAACCCTAACCCAAACGCAAACCTAACCCTAAACCTAACCCTAACCCTAACCCTAACCCTAACCCTAACGCAAACCTAACACTAAACAAAACCCTATCCCTAACCCTAACCCTAACCTCAACCCTAACAGAAACCTAACCCTAACCCCAACCCTAAACCTAACCCTAACGCAAACCTAACCCTAACCCTAACACTAACCCTAACCCTAACACTAACGCAAAGCTAACCCTAATCCTAACCCTAACCCTAACCCTGAAGCATACCTAACCCTAACCCTAACTCTAACCCTGACGGAAACCTAACACTAACCCTAACCATAACCCTAACACTAACCCTAACGCAAACCTATCCCTAACCATAACCCTAACCCTAACATTAACACAACCTAAATCTAAACCTAACCCTACCCGAAACCTAACATTAACCATAACCCTAACCTAACCCTAACCCTAACCCTAACCCTAACACTAACCCTAACCGTAAAACCTAACGAAAACCCTAACGCAATCCTAAACCTAAACCTGAGCCTAACCCTATCGCAAAGCTAACCCTAACCCCAAACCTAACCCTAACCCTAACACTGAGGCAAACTTAACCCTAACCCTAACCCTAACCCTAAGCCTAACGCAAACATAACCCTAAACCTAACCCTAACCCTAACCCTAACCCTAACAGAAACCTAACCCTAACCCTAACCCTAACCCTAACCCTAAACCTAACGCAAACCTAACACTAATCCTAACCCTAAACCTAACCCTAACCCTAACGCAAACCGAAACCTAACCCTAACCCTAACCCTAACACTAACGCAAAGCTACCCTAACCCTAAACCTAACCCTAACGCATACCTAACCCTAACCCTTACCCTAACCCTAACGCAAACCTAACCCTAAACCTAACCTAACACTAACCCTAACCCTAACCCTAACCCTAACGCTAAACCTGACCCTGAACCTAACCTAACCCTAACCCTAACCCTAACCTAACACTAACCCTAAACCTAACCCTAAACCTAACCCTAACCCTAACACTAACCCTAACACTGAGGCAAACCTAACCCTAACCCTAACCCTA
>NC_142501.1:97101287-97103787 GCF_057876585.1 Rhinolophus sinicus
AAACCTAACCCTAAACCTAACCCTAACCCTAACCGTAAACCTAACCCTAACCGTAAACTAACCCTAACCCTAACCCTAACCCTAACCCTAACCTAACCCTAACCCTAACCCTAAACCTAAACCTAACCCTAACCCGAACCCTAACGCAAACCTAACCCTAACCCTAACCCTAAAACAAACCTAACCCTAACCCTAAACCTAAACCTAAAACTAATCCTAAACCTAACCCTGACGCAAACCTAACCCAAACCCTAACCATAAAACTAACCCTAAACGTAACGCAGTAATAACAATAACACTAACCCTTACCCTAACCCTAACCCTAACGCAAACCTAACCCTAACCCTAACCCTAACCCTAACCCTAACTCTAACCCTAACCCTAAACCTAACCCTAACACTAACCGTAACCTAACCCTAAACCTAACCCTAACCCTAACCTAACCCTAACCCTAACCCTAACCCTAACCCTAACCCTAACCCTAACCCTAACCCTAACCCGAACCCTAACGCAAACCTAACCCTAACCATCACCCTAAAACAAACCTAACCCTAACCGTAACCCTAAACCTAATCTTAACCCTAACCCTCACTCAAACCTAACCCTAACCCTAACCATAACCCTAACCCTAACCGTAACGCAAACCTAAAAATAACACTAACCCTAACCCTAACCCTAACCCTTACGCAAACCTAACCCTAACCCTAACCCTAACCCTAACACAACCTAAATCTAAACCTAACCCTAACCTGAAACCTAACATTAACCCTAACCCTAACCTTACCCTAACCCTAACCCTAACCCTACCCTAACCCTAACACTAACGCAAAGCTAACCTTAACCCTAACCGTAACCCTAACCCTAACGCATACCTAACTCTAACCCTTACCCTAACCCTAACCCTACCCTAACCCTAACCCTGACGTAAACCTAACCCTAACCATAACCATAACCCTAACCCTAACCGTAACGCAAACCTATCCCTAACCCTAACCATAACCCTAACCCTAACCCTAACCCTAACCCAAACATAACCCTAACCCTAACTCTAACCCTAACCCTAATTCAACCTAAACCTAAACCTAACCCTAACTCGAAAACTAACATTAACCTAACACTAAACTAACCCTAACCCTAACCCTAACCCTAACCCTACCCTAACCCTAACCCTAAACCTAACCCTAACCCTAACCCTAACCCTAAACCTAACGAAAACCCTAACGCAAACCTAACCCAAACACTAACCCTAACCCTATCGCATACCTAACTGTAACCCTAACCCTAACCCTAACCCTAACCCTAACCCGAAACCTAACCCTAACCCTAACCCAAACCCTAACCCTAAACCTAACCCTAACCCTAACCCTAACGCAAACCTAACCCTAATCCTAACCCTACCCCAACCCTAACGCAAACCTAACCCTAACCCTAACCCTAACCCTAACTCTAGCCATAACGCAAACCTAACTCTATCCCTAATCCTAACCCTAACCCTAAAAGTAACCCTAACCCTAACTCTAACGCAAACCTAACTTTAACCCTATAACTTACACTAACCCTAACCCTAAACCATAACCCTAACCCTAACCCTAACCCTAACCCTAACTCAACCTAACCCTAATCCTAACCCTAACCCGAAACCTAACCTTAACCCTAAACCTAACCTAACCCTAACCCTATCCATATCCTTAACCCTAACGTAACCCTAAACCTAACGCGAAACGCTAACCCTAACCCTAACCCTAACCACAACCCGAAACCTAACCCTAACCCTAACCCTAACGCAAACCTATCCCTAACCCTAACCCTAGCCCCAAACCTATCCCTAACTATAACCCTAACCCTTACACAAACCTAACCCTAAACCTAACCCTAAACTTAATCCTAACCCTAAACCTAACGCAAACCTAACCCTAACACTAACACTAACTCTAACCCTAACGCAAACCTAACACTAACGCTAACCCTAACACTAACCCTACCCTAACGCATGCCTAACCCTAACCATTACCCTAACCCTAACCCTAACGCAAACCTAACCCTAACCCTAACACTAACCCTAAACCTACCTTAACGCAAAGCTAACCCTAACCCTAACCCTAACCCTAACTCTAACCCTAACCCTAACGCATAGCTAACCCTAATTCTAACCATAAACCTAACCCTAATCCTAACACTAACGCAAACCTAACCCTAAAAATAACGCTAACCCTAACCCAAACACAAACCTAACCCTAACCCTAACCCTAACCCTAACCTTAAAACTAAAGCAAACCTGACCCTAACCCTAACCCTAACCATAAACCTAACCCTAACGCTAACGCATACCTAACCCTAACCCTAACCCAAACCCTAACGCAAACCTAACCCTAACACTAACCCTAACCCTAACCCTAATCCTAACCCTAACCCTAACGCAAACCTAACCCTAACCCTAACGATAACCCTAACCCTAACGCACACCTAACCCTAACCCTTACCCTACCCCTAAAGCAAACCT
>NC_142501.1:97106287-97131287 GCF_057876585.1 Rhinolophus sinicus
TAAACCTAACCCTAATCCTAACCCTAACCCTAACCCTAACCTGAACCCTGACCTAGCCCTAACCCTAACCCTAACCCTTCCAAGAAAGCAAACCTGACCCTAACCCTAACCATAACCCTAACCCTAACACTAACGCATACCTAACCCTAAACCTAACCCAATACCTAACGCAAACCTAACCCTAACCCTAAACCTAACCCTAACCCTAATCCTAACCCTAACCCTAATGCAAACCTAACCCTAAACCTAACGATAACCCTAACCCTAACGCAAACCTAACCCTAACACTAACCCTAACCCTAACCCTAACGCAAACCTAACCCTAACCCAAAACCTAACCCTAAACCTAACCCTAACACTAACCCTAACCTTAACGCAAACCTAATCATAAACATAACGCTAACCTAAAACCCTAACGCTAAACCTAACACTAATCCTAACCCTAACCCTAAACCCTAGCACAAACCCTAACCGTAACCCTAACCCTAACCGTGACCCTAACCCTAACCCTAATGCAAACCTAACACTAACCCTAACATTAACCCTAACCCTAACCCTAACCCTAACGCAAACCTAACCCTATCCCTAACCCTATCCCTAACCCTAAAACAAACCTAACACTAAACCTAACCCTAACCTTAACCCTAACACTAAACCTAAACCTAACCCTAACAGAAACCTAAGCCTGACCCTAACCCTAAACCTAACCCTAACCCTAACGCAAACCTAACCCTAACCCTAGCCCTAACTGTAATCCTAACCCTAACGCAATCCTAACCCTAACCCTTACCCTAACCCTAACGCAAAGGTAACCCTAACCCTAACCCTAACCCTAACCCTAACCCTAACCCTAACCCTAACCTAACCCTAACCCTAACCCTAACCCTAACCTAACCCTAAACCTAACCCTAACACTAACCCTAACGCAAACCTAACCCTAAACCTAACCTTAAAACAAACCTAACCCTAACCCTGAAACTAAACCTAATCCTAACCCTAATCCTTACGCAAACCTAACCTTAACCCTAACCATAACCCTAACCCTAACCGTAACGCAAACCTAACAATAACACTAACCATAACCCGAACCCTAACCCTAACGCAAAAATAACCCTAACCCTAACCCTAACTCTAACACAACCTAAATCTAAACCTAACCCTAACACGAAACCTAACATTAACACTAACCCTAACCTAACCCTAACCCTAACCCTAACCTTAACCCTACCCTAACCCTAACCCTAACCCTAACCATAAACATAACGAAAACCCTAACGCAAACCTAACCCTAACCCTAACCATAACCCTAACCCTAACCCTAACCCTAACCATAAACATAACCCTAACGCATAGCTAACCCTAACCCTAACCCTAACCCTAACCCTAACCCTAACCCTAACCCTAACCCTAACCGTATCGCAAACGTCAACCTAACCCTAACCCTAACCCTAACATTAACACTAAGGCAAAGCTAACCCTAACCCTAACCCTAACCCTAACGCATACCAAACCCTAAACCTTACCCTAACTCTAACGCAAACCTAACCCTAAACCTAACCCTAACCCTAACCCTAACCCTAACGCAAGCCTAACCCTAACCCTAACCCTAAAACAAACCTAACACTAACCCAAACCCTAACCCTAAACCTAATCCTAACCCTAACCCTGACGCAAACCTAACCCTAACCATAACCATAACCCTAAACCTAAACGTAACGCAAACCTAACCCTAACACTAACACTAACCCTAACCCTAACCCTAACCCTAACCCTAACGCAAACCTAACCCTAACCCTAAACCTAACCCTAATCCTAACACAACCTAAACCTAAACCTAACCCTAACTCGAAAACTAACATTAACCCTAACCTTAACATAACCCTAAACCTAACCCTAACCCTAACCCTACCCTAACCCTAACCCTAACCCTAACCCTAACCCTAACCTTAACCCAAACCCAAACACTAACGCTAACGCAAACCTAACCCTAACCCTATCATTAATCTAACCCTAACCCTAACCCTAACCATAACCCTAACCCTAACCCTAACCCTAACACTAACGCAAAGCTAACCTAACCCTAACCCTCACCCTAACCCTAACGCATACCTAACCCTAACACTTACCATAACCCTAACGCAAACCTAACCCTAAACCTAACCCTAACCCGAACCCTAACCCTATCCCTAACCTAACCCTAACCTAACCCTAACCCTAACCCTAACCTAACCCTAACCCTAACCCTACCCCTAACACTAACGCATACCTAACACTAACACTAACCCTAAAACAAACCTAAACCTAACCCTAACCCTAAACCTAATCCTAACCCTAACCCTTACGCAAACCTAACCCTAACCCTAACCCTAACCCTAACACTAAACCTAACGAAAACCGAAACGCAAACCTAACCCTAACCCTAACCCTAACCCTATCGCATACCTAAACCTAACCATAACGTAACCCTAACCCTAACCCTAATGCAAACCTAACCCTAACCCTAAGCCTAACCCTAACCTTAACCCTAACCCTAACAGAAACCTAACCCTAACCCTAACCCTAACCCTAAACCTAACGCAAATCTAACACTAACCCTAACCCTAAACCTAACCCTAACCCTAACGCATACCTAACCCTAACCCTAACCCTAACCCTAACCCTAACCCTAAACCTAACCCTAACACTAACGCAAAGCTAACCCTAAACCTAACCCTAACCCTAACCCTAACGCATACCTAACCCTAACCCTACCCTAACCCTAACGCAAACCTAACCCCAAACCTAAACCTAACCCTAAACCTAACCCTAAACCTAAACCCTAACCCTAACCCTAAACCTGAACCTAAACCTAAACCTAAACCTAACCCTAAACCTAAGCCTAACGCAAACATAACCCTAATCCTAACCCTAACCCTAACACTAACAATAACGCAAACCTAACCATAACACTAACCCTAACCCTAACCCTAATCCTAACCCAAACCCTAACCCTAACGCAAATCTAACCCTAACCTAACGCAAAGCTAACCCTAACACTAACCCTAACCCTAACGCAAAACTTACCCTAACCCTAAACTTAACCCTAACCCTAACCCTAACCCTAACCCAAACCCTAACCCTAACGCAAATCTAACCCTAACCCTAACGCAAAGCTAACCCTAAAACTAACCCTAACACTAACCCTAACTCTAACCCTAAACCTGACGCTTACCCTAACAGAAACCTAACCCTAACCCTAACCCTAACCCTAACCATAACCTAACGCAAACCTAACACTAACCCTAACCCTAACGCTAACCCTAACACTAACGAAACCTTACCCTAAACCTTACCCTAACCCTAACGCAAACCTAACCCTAAACCTAACCCTAACCCTAACCCTAAACCTAACCGTAACCCTAACCTAACCCTAACCCTAAACCTAACCCTAACCTAACCCTAAATGTAACCCTAACCCTAACCCTAAACCTAATCCTAACACTAACCCTTACGGAAACCTAACCCTACCCTAACCATAACCCTAACCCTAACAGTAACGCAAACCTAACAATAACACTAACCCTAACCTTACCCTAACCCTAACGCAAACCTAACCCTAACCCTAACCTTAACCCTAACACAACCTAAATCTAAACCTAACCATAACCCGAAAGCTAACATTAACCCTAATCCTAACTTAATCCTAACCCTAACCCTAACCCTAACCCTACCCTAACCCTAACCCTAAACCTAACCCTAAACATAACGAAAACCCTAACGCAAACCTAACCCTAACCCTAACCCTAACCCTAACCCTATCGCAAACCTAACCCTAACGCTAAACCTAACCCCAACCCTAACCATAATAGAAACCTAACCCTAACCCTAACCGTAACCCTAAACCTAACGCAAACCTAACACTGACCCTAACCATAAACCTAACCCTAACCCTAACCAAATCTAACCCTAACCCTAACCCTAACCCTAACCCTAACCGTAACCTAACCCTAACCCTAACCCTAACCCTAACTTTAAGCCTAACCCTAACCCTAACTCTAACGCAAACCTAAACCTAACCCTAACCATAAAACAAACATAACCCTAACCCTAAACCTAACACTAAACGTAATCCTAACCCTAACCCTGACGCAAACCTAACCCTAACCATAACCATAACCCTAACCCTAACCGTAACGCAAATATAACCCTAACACTAACAATAACCCTAACACTAAACCTAACCCTAACGCACACCTAACCATAACCCTAACCCTAACCCTAACACAATCTAAACCTAAACCTAACCCTAACTCGAAAACTAACATTAACCCTAACCCTAACCTAACCCTAACCCTAACCCTAACCCTAACCCTAACCCTACCCTAACCCTAACCCTAAACCTAACGCAAACCTAACACTAACCCTAACCCTAAACATAACTCTAACCCTAACGTAAACCTAACCCTAAACCTAACACTAAACCTAAACCTAACCCTAACCCTAACACTAACGCAAAGCTAACCCTAACCCTAACCCTAAGCCTAACCCTAACCCTAACGCATACCTAACCCTAACACTTACCATAACCCTAACGCAAACCTAACCCTAAACCTAACCCTAACCCTAACCCTAAACCTAACCCTAACACTAACCTAACCCTAACCCTAAACTTAACCCTAACCTAACCCTGACCCTAACACTAACCCTAACCCTAAACATAACCCTAACCTAACACTAAACCTAACGCAAACCTAACCCTACCCTAACCCTAAAATAAACCTAACCTTAACCCTAACACTAAACCTAATCCTAACCCTAACCCTTACGCAAACCTAACCCTAATCCTAACCATAACCCTAACCCTTCGTACGCAAACCTAACAATAACACTAACCCTAACACTAACCCTAAACCTAACGCAAACCTAACCCTAAACCTAACCCTAACCCTAACACTAACACAACCTAAATCTAAACCTAACCCTAACCCGAAACCTAACATTAACCATAACCCTAACCTAACCCTAACCCTAACCCTAAGCCTAACCCTAACCCTACCCTAACCCTAACACAAACCCTAAACTAACCCTAACGCTAACCCTAAACCTAACGAAAACCCTAACGCAAACCTAACCCAAACACTAACCCTAACCCTATCGCAAAACTAACCCTAACCATAACCCTAACCCTAACCCTAAACCTAAACCTAACCCTAACACTAACCATTACGCAAACCTAACCTAACCCTAACCATAACCCTAACCCTAACAGTAACGCAAACCTAACAATAACACTAACCCTATCCCTAAACCTAACACTAACGCAAACCTAACCCTAACCCTAACTCTAACCCTAACACAACTAAACCTAAACCTAACCCTCACCCGAAACCGAACATTAACCCTAATCATAACCTATCCCTAACCCTAACCCTAACCCTAACCCTAACCCTACCCTAACGGTAACCCTAACATTAACCCTAACCCTAACCCTAAACCTAACCCTAAACCTAACGAAAACCCTAACGCAAACCTAACCCTAACCCTAACCCTATCGCAAACGTAACCCTTACCCTAAACCTAATGCTAACCCTAAACGTAACACAAACCTAACCCTAACCCTAACCCTAACCCTAAACCTAACCCTAACCCTAACCCTAACCCTAACAGAAACCTAACCCTAACCCTAACCCTAACCCTAAAACTAACCCAAACCTAGCACTAACCCTATCCCTAAACATAACCCTAACCCTAACACAAACCTAACCCTAACTCTAACCCTAACCCTAACACTAAGGCAAAGCTAACCCTAACCCTAACCCTAACCCGAACCCGCACGCATACCTAACCCTAACCCTTACCCTAACCCTAACGCAAACCTAACCCTAAACCTAATCGTAACCCTACCCTAACCCTAACCGTACCTAACCCTAACCCTAACCCTTACCCTAACCCTAACCCTAACCTAACCCTAACCCTAACCCTAACCCTAACCCTAACCCTAACCCTAACCCTAACCCTAACACTAACCCTAACGCAAACCTAACGCTAACCTAAACCTAAAAAAAACCTAACCCTAACCCTAAACCTAACCCTAAACCTAATCCTAACCCTAACCCTTACGCAAACCTAACCCTCACCCTAACCATAACCCTAACCCTAACCGTAACGCAAACCTAACAATAACACTAACCCTAACCCTAACCCTAACCCTAACGCAAACTTAACCCTAACACTAACCCTAACCCTAACCCTAACCCTAATCCTAAACCTAACCCTAACCCTAACCTTAACACTAACCATAACTCTAACCCTAACCTAACCCTAACCCTAAACATAACCCTAACCCTAACCCTAACCCTAACCTAACCTAACCCTAACCCTAACCCTAAACCTAACCCTAACACTAACCATAACCCTAAACCTAAAGAAAACTTAACGGTAACCCTAACCCTAACCCTATCGCAAAAGTAACCCTAACCCTAAACCTCACCCTAACCCTAACCCTAATGCAAACCTAACCCTAACCCTAACCCTAACCCTAACCCTAACCATAACCCTACCTCTAACAGAAACATAACCCTAACCCTAACCCTAACCCTAAACCTAACGCAAACCTAATACTAACCCTAACCCTAAACCTAAACCTAACACTAACGCAAACCTAACCCTAACCCTAACCCTACCCCTAACCCTAACACTAACGCAAAGCTAACCCTAACCCTAAACCTAACCCTAACCCTAACGCATATGTAACCCAAACACTTACCCTAACCCTTACGCAAACATAACCCTAAACCTAAACCCTAACCCTAACCCTAACCCTAACCCTAACCCTAACGCAAACCTAACCCTAACCCTAACCCTAACCCTAACCCTAACACAACCTAAATCTAAACCTAACCCTAAACCGAAACCTAACATTAACCCTAACCCTAACCTAACCCTAACCCTAACCCTATCCCTAACCCTACACTAACCCTAACGATAACCCTAACCCTAACGCAAACATAACCTTAAACCTAACCCTAACCCTATCGCAAACCTAACCCTAAACCTAAACCTAACCCTAACCCTAACCCTAAAGCAAACCTAACTCTAACCCTAAACATAACCCTAAACCTAACGCTAACCCTAACCGAAACACAAACCTAACCCTAACCCTAACACTAACCCTAACCCTAACAGAAACCTAACCCTAACCCTAACCCTAAAACTAACCCAAACCTAGCACTAACCCTATACCTAAACTTAATCCTAACCCTAATGCAAACCTAACCCTAACCCTAACCCTAACCCTAACCCTAACACTAAGCAAAGCTAACCCTAACCCTAAACTTAACCCGAAACCGAACGCATACCTAACCCTAACCCTTACCCTAACCCTAACGCAAACCTAACCCTAAACCTCATCCTAACCCTACCCTAACCCTAACAGTAACCTAACCCTAACCCTAACCCTTACCCTAACCCTAACCTAAACCTAACCCTAACCCTAACCCTAACCCTAACCCTAACCCTAACCCTAAACCTAACCCTAACGCAAACCTAACGCTAAACCTAAACCTAAAACAAACCTAACCCTAACCCTAAACCTAACCCTAAACCTAATCCTAACCCTAACCCGTATGCAAACCTAACCCTAACCATAACCATAACCCTAACCCTAACAGTAACGCAAACCTAACCCTAACACTAACACTAACCCTAACTCTAACCCTAACCCTAACGCAAACCTAACCCTAACCCTAAACCTAACCCTAACGCTAACACCACCTAAACCTAAACCTAACCCTAACTCAAAAACTAACATTAACCATAACCCTAACCTAACGCTAACCCTAACCCTAACCCTAAACACTAACCCTACCCTAACCCCAACACTAACCCTAAACCTAACCCTAACCCTAACCCTAAACCTAACGAAAACACTAACGCAAACCTAACCCAAACACTAACCCTAACCCTATCGCAAAACTTACCCTAACCCTAACCTTAACCCTAACCCTAACCCTAACCCTAAACCTAACCCTAACCCTAACCTTAACCAAAACCCTAACCCTAACCCTAACCCTAACCCTAACCCTAACGCAAACCTAACCTTAACCCAACCTTAACCCAAACCGTAACCCTAAACCTAACCCTAACCCTAACCCTAACCCTAACACAACCTAAATCTAAACCTAACCCTAACCCGAAACCTAACATTAACCCTAACCCTAACCTAACCCTAACCATAACCCTAACCCTAACCCTAACCCTAACCTAACCTAACCCTAACACTAACCCTAAACCTAACCCTAACCCTAACCATAACCCTAAACCTAACGAAAACCCTAACGCAAACCTAACCGTAACCCTAACCCTAACCCTATCGCAAAACTAACCCTAACCCTAAACCTCACCCTAACCCTAACCCTAATGCAAACCTAACCCTAACCCTAACCCTAACCCTAACCCTAAGCATAACCCTACCTCTAACAGAAACCTAACACTAACCCTAACCCTAAACCTAACCCTAACACTAAGGCAAACCTAACCCTAACCCTAACCCTATCACTAACCCTAACACTAACGCAAAGCTAACCCTAACCCTAAACCTAACCCTAACCCTAAAGCATGTGTAACTCAAACACTTACCCTAACCCTAACGGAAACATAACACTAAACCTAAACCCTAACCCTAACCCTAACCCTAACTGTAACCTAACCCTAACCCTAACCCAAAATAACCTAACCTTAACCCTAACCCTAACCCTAACCCTAACCCTAAACTTAACCCTAACCCTAACCCTAACCGTAACGCAAACCTAACAATAACACTAACCCTAAACTTAACCCTAACCATAACGCAAACCTAACCCTAACCCTAATACTAACCCTAACACAACCTAAACCTAACCCTAACCCTAACCCTAACGCAAACCTAACCCTAACCCTAACCCTAACCCTAACCCTGAAAGAAACCTAACCCTAACCCTAACCGTAAACCTAACGTAAACCTAACACTAATCATAACCCTAAACTTAACCCTAACCCTACCGCAAACCTAACCATAACCCTAACCCTAACCCTAACCCTAACCGCAACCTAACCCTAACCCTAACCCTAACACTAACGCAAAGCTAACCCTTAACCTAACGCTAACCTAACCCTAACGCATACCTAACCCTAATCCTTCCCCTAACCCTTACGGAAACCTAACCCTAAACCTAACCCTAACCCTAACCCTAACGCAAACCTAACCCTAAAACTAACCCTAACCATAACCCTAACCCTAAACCTAACCCTAACCCTAACAGAAACTTAACCATAACCCTAACACTAACCCTAACCATAAACCTAACGCAAACCTAACACTAACCCTAACCCTAACCCTAACTTAACCCTAACCGTAACCCTAACCCTAACACTAACGCAAAGCTAACCCTAACCCTAACCCTAACCCTAACCCTAACGCATTCCTAACCATAACACTTACCCTAACCCTAACGGAAACCTAACCCTAAACCTAACCCTAACCCTAACCCTAACCCTAACCCTAACCTAACCCTAACCCTAACCCTAAACCTAACCCTAACCCTAACTCTAAACCTAACGCAAACCTAACCCTACCCTAACCCTAAAACAAACCTAACGCTAAACCTAACCCTAAACCTAATCCTAACCCTAACCCTTACGGAAACCTAACCCTAATCCTAACCATAAACCTAACCCTTCGTACGCAAACCTAACAATAACACTAACCCTAACACTAACCCTAACCCTAACGCAAACCTAACCCTAAACCTAACCCTAACCCTAACACTAACACAACCTAAATCTAAAACTAACCCTAACCCGAAACCTAACATTAACCATAACCCTAACCTAACCCTAACCCTAAGCCTAACCCTAACCCTACCCTAACCCTAACACAAACCCTAAACTAACCCTAACGCTAACCCTAAACCTAACGAAAACCCTAACGCAAACCTAACCCAAACACTAACCCTAACCCTATCGCAAAACTAACACTAACCATAACCCTAACCCTAACCCTAAACCTAAACCTAACCCTAACACTAACCATTACGCAAACCTAACCTAACTCTAACCATAACCCTAACCCTAACAGTAACGCAAACCTAACAATAACACTAACCCTATCCCTAAACCTAACACTAACGCAAACCTAACCCTAACCCTAACTCTACCCCTAACACAACTAAACCTAAACCTAACCCTCACCCGAAACCGAACATTAACCCTAATCATAACCTATCCCTAACCCTAACCATAACCCTAACCCTAACCCTAACCCTACCCTAACGGTAACCCTAACATTAAATCTAACCCTAACCCTAACCCTAAACCTAACCCTAAACCTAACGAAAACCCTAACGCAAACCTAACCCTAACCCTAAACCTATCGCAAACGTAACCCTTACCCTAAACCTAATGCTAACCCTAACCGTAACAGAAACCTAACCCTAACCCTAACCCTAACCCTAAACCTAACCCTAACCCTAACCCTAACCCTAACAGAAACCTAACCCTAACCCTAACCCTAACCCTAAAACTAACCCAAACCTAGCACTAACCCTATCCCTAAACTTAACCCTAACCCTAACACAAACCTAACCCTAACCCTAACACTAACCCTAACACTAAGGCAAAGCTAACCCTAACCCTAACCCTAACCCGAACCCGCACGCATACCTAACCCTAACCCTTACCCTAACCCTAACGCAAACCTAACCCTAAACCTAATCGTAACCCTACCCTAACCCTAACCGTAACCTAACCCTAACCCTAACCCTAACCCTAACCCTAACCCTAACGCAAACCTAACGCTAAACCTAAACCTAAAACAAACCTAACCCTAACCCTAAACCTAACCCTAAACCTAATCCTAACCCTAACCCATATGCAAACCTAACCCTAACCATAACCATAACCCTAACCCTAACCGTAACGCAAACCTAACCCTAACACTACCATAACCCTAACCCTAACCCTAACCCTAACGCAAACCTAACACTAACCCTAACGCTAACACAACCTAAACCTAAACCTAACCCTAACCCTAACCCTAACGGAAACCTAACCCTAAACCTAACCCTAACCCTAACCCTAACCCTAACCTAACCCTAACCCTAACCCTAACCCTAACCTAAACCTAAACATAAACCTAACCCTAACCCTAACCCTAACTCTAACCCTAAATCTAAACCTAACCCTAACCCGAAACCTAACGTTAACCCTAACACTAACTTAACCCTAAAACTAACCCTAACCCTAACCCTTCCCTAACCCTAACCCTAACCCTAACCCTAACCCTAACCCTAACCCTAACCCTAACGAAAACCCTAACGCAAACCTAACCCTAACCCTAACCCTAACTCTATCGCAAACCTAACCCTACACTAAACCTAACCCTAACACTAACCCTAACGCAAACCTAACCCTAAACCTAACCCTAACCCTAACCCTAACCCTAACCCTAACAGAAACCTAACCGTAACCCTAACCCTAACCCTAAACCTAACGCAAACATACACTAATCATAACTCTAAACCTAACCCTAACCCTAACGCAAACCTAACCCTAACCCTAACCCTAACACTAACGCAAAGCTAACCCTAACCCTAAAGCTAACCTAACCCTAACGCATACCTAACACTAACCCTTACCCTAACCCTTACGAAAACCTAACCCTAAACCTATCCCTAACCCTAACCCTAACCCTAACCCTAACCTATCCCTAACCCTAACCCTAACTCTAACCTAACCCTAACTCTAACCCTAACCCTAACGCAAAATTAACCCTAACCATAACCTTAAAACAAACCTAACCGTAACCATAAACCTAATCCTAACCCTAACCCTTACGCAAACCTAACACTAACCCTAACCCTAACCCTAACCCTAACCCTAACCCTAACCCTATCGCAAACCTAACCCTAACCCTAAACTTAACCTAACCCTAACCCTAACCCTAACCCTAACAGAAACCTATCCCTAACCCTAACCCTAACCCTAAACCTAACGCAAACCTAACACTAACCCTAACCCTAAACCTAACCCTAACACTAACGCAAACCTAACCCTAACCCTAACCCTATCCCTAACCCTAACACTAACGCAAAGCTAACCCTAACCCTAAACCTAACCCTAACCCTAACGCATGTGTAACTCAAACACTTACCCTAACCCTAACGCAAACATAACCCTAAACCTAAACCCTAACCCTAACCCTAACCCTAACTGTAACCTAACCCTAACCCTAACCCAAAATAACCTAACCTTAACCCTAACCCTAACCCTAACCCTAACCCTAAACTTAACCCTAACCCTAACCCTAACCGTAACGCAAACCTAACAATAACACTAACCCTAAACTTAACCCTAACCCTAACGCAAACCTAACACTAACCCTAATACTAACCCTAACACAACCTAAACCTAACCCTAACCATAACCCTAACGCAAACCTAACCCTAACCCTAACCCTAACCCTAACCCTAAAAGAAACCTAACCCTAACCCTAACCCTAACCGTAAACCTAACGTAAACCTAACACTAATCATAACCCTAAACTTAACCCTAACCCTACCGCAAACCTAACCATAACCCTAACCCTAACCCTAACCCTAACCGCAACCTAACCCTAACCCTAACCCTAACACTAACGCAAAGCTAACCCTAAACCTAACGCTAACCTAACCCTAACGCATACCTAACCCTCATCCTTACCCTAACCCTTACGGAAACCTAACCCTAAACCAAAACCTAACCCTAACCCTAACGCAAACCTAACCCTAAAACTAACCCTAACCATAACCCTAACCCTAAACCTAACCTTAACCCTAACAGAAACTTAACCATAACCCTAACACTAACCCTAACCATAAACCTAACGCAAACCTAACACTAACCCTAACCCTAACCCTAACTTAACCCTAACCCTAACCCTAACCCTAACCCTAACACTAACGCAAAGCTAACCCTAACCCTAACCCTAACCCTAACCCTAACGCATTCCTAACCATAACACTTACCCTAACCCTAACGGAAACCTAACCCTAAACCTAACCCTAACCCTAACCCTAACCCTAACCCTAACCCTAACCCTAACTCTAACCCTAACGCAAACCTAACCCTACCCTAACCCTAAAACAAACCTAACGCTAAACCTAACCCTAAACCTAATCCTAACCCTAACCCTTACGCAAACCTAACCCTAATCCTAACCATAACCCTAACCCTTCGTACGCAAACCTAACAATAACACTAACCCTAACACTAACCCTAACCCTAACGCATACCTAACCCTAAACCTAACCCTAACCCTAACACTAACACAACCTAAATCTAAACCTAACCCTAACCCGAAACCTAACATTAAACATAATCCTAACCTAACCCTAACCCTAACCCTAAGCCTAACCCTAACCCTACCCTAACCCTAACACAAACCCTAAACTAACCCTAACGCTAACCCTAAACCTAACGAAAACCCTAACGCAAACCTAAACCAAACACTAACCCTAACCCTATCGCAAAACTAACCCTAACCATAACCCTAACCCTAACCCTAAACCTAAACCTAACCCTAACACTAACAATTACGCAAACCTAACCTAACCCTAACCATAACCCTAACCCTAACAGTAACGCAAACCTAACAATAACACTAACCCTATCCCTAAACCTAACACTAACGCAAACCTAACCCTAACCCTAACTCTAACCATAACACAACTAAACCTAAACCTAACCCTCACCCGAAACCGAACATTAACCCTAATCATAACCTATCCCTAACCCTAACCCTAACCCTAACCCTAACCCTACCCTAACGGTAACCCTAACATTAACCCTAACCCTAACCCTAACCGTAAACCTCACCCTAAACCTAACGAAAACCCTAACGCAAACCTAACCCTTACCCTAACCCTATCGCAAACGTAACCCTTACCCTAAACCTAATGCTAACCCTAACCGTAACACAAACCTAACCCTAACCCTAACCCTAACCCTAAACCTAACCCTAACCCTAACCCTAACCCTAACAGAAACCTAACCCTAACCCTAACCCTAACCCTAAAACTAACCCAAACTAGCACTAACCCTATCCCTAAACTTAACCCTAACCCTAACACAAACCTAACCCTAACCCTAACCCTAACCCTAACACTAAGGCAAAGCTAACCCTAACCCTCACCCTAACCCGAACCCGCACGCATACCTAACCCTAACCCTTACCCTAACCCTAACGCAAACCTAACCCTAAACCTAATCGTAACCCTACCCTAACCCTAACCGTAACCTAACCCTAACCCTAACCCTTACCCTAACCCTAACCTAAACCAAACCCTAACCCTAACCCTAACCCTAACCCTAACCCTAACCCTAACCCTAACGCAAACCTAACGCTAAACCTAAACCTAAAACAAACCTAACCCTAACCCTAAACCTAACCCTAAACCTAATCCTAACCCTAACCCATATGCAAACTAACCCTAACCCTAACCCTAACCCTAACCCTAACCATAACCCTACCTCTAACAGAAACATAACCCTAACCCAAACCCTAACCCTAAACCTAACGCAAACCTAATACTAACCCTAACCCTAAACCTAAACCTAACACTAACGCATACCTAACCCTAACCCTAACCCTACCCCTAACCCTAACACTAACGCAAAGCTAACCCTATCCCTAAACCTAACCCTAACCCTAACGCATATGTAACCCAAACACTTACCCTAACCCTTACGCAAACATAACCCTAAAACTAAACCCTAACCCTAACCCTAACCCTAACCCTAACCCTAACCCTAACGCAAACCTAACCCTAACCCTAACCCTAACCCTAACCCTAACACAACCTAAATCTAAACCTAACCCTAAACCAAAACCTAACATTAACCCTAACCCTAACCTAACCCTAACCCTAACCCTATCCCAAACCCTACACTAACCCTAACGATAACCCTAACCCTAACGCAAACATAACCTTAAACCTAACCCTAACCCTATCGCAAACCTAACCCTAAACCTAAACCTAACCCTAACCCTAACCCTAAAGCAAACCTTACTCTAACCCTAAACCTAACCCTAAACCTAACGCTAACCCTAACCCTAACAGAAACCAAACCCTAACCCTAACCCTAACCCTAACCCTAAAACTAACCCAAACCTAGCACTAAACCTATACCTAAACTTAACCCTAACCCTAATGCAAATCTAACCCTAACCCTAACCCTAACCCTAACACTAAGGAAAGCTAACCCTAACCCTAACCTTAACCCGAAACCGAACGCATACCTAACCCTAACCCTTACCCTAACCCTAACGCAAACCTAACCCTAAACCTAATCCTAACCCTACCCTAACCCTAACAGTAACCTAACCCTAACCCTAACCCTTACCCTAACCCTAACCTAAACCTAACCCTAACCCTAACCCTAACCCTAACCCTAACCCTAAACCTAACCCTAACGCAAACCTAACGCTAAACCTAAACCTAAAACAAACCTAACCCTAACCCTAAACCTAACCCTAAACCTAATCCTAACCCTAACCCATATGCAAACCTAACCCTAACCATAACCATAACCCTAACCCTAACAGTAACGCAAACCTAACCCTAACACTAACACTAACCCTAACACTAACCCTAACCCTAACGCAAACCTAACCCTAACCCTAAACCTAACCCTAACGCTAACACCACCTAAACCTAAACCTAACCCTAACTCGAAAACTAACATTAACCATAACCCTAACCTAACGCTAACCCTAACCCTAACCCTAAACCCTAACCCTACCCTAACCCCAACACTAACCCTAAACCTATCCCTAACCCTAACCCTAAACCTAACGAAAACACTAAAGCAAACCTAACCCAAACACTAACCCTAACCCTATCGCAAAACTAACCCTAACCCTAACCTTAACCCTAATCCTAACCCTAACCCTAAACCTAACCCTAACCCTAACCTTAACCAAAACCCTAACCCTAACGCTAACCCTAACCCTAACCCTAACCCTAACGCAAACCTAACCTTAACCCAACCTTAACCCAAACCGTAACCCTAAACCTAACCCTAACCCTTACCCTAACGCAAACCTAACCCTAACCGTAACACTAACCCTAACGCAAACCTAACCCTAACCCTAAACCTAATCCTAACCCTAACTCTTACGCAAACCTAACCCTCACCCTAACCATAACCCTAACCCTAAACCTAACCCTAACCCTAACAGAAACCTAACCATAACCCTAACACTAACCTTAACCCTAAACCTAACGCAAACCTAACCCTAACCCTAACCCTAACCCATCCCTAACCCTAACATTAACGCAAAGCTAACCCTAACCCTAACCCTAACCCTAACCCTAACGCATTCTTAACCCTAACTCTTACCCTAACCCTAACGCAAACCTAACCCTAAACCTAACCCTAACCCTAACCCTAAACCTAACCCTAACCTAACCCTAACCCTAACCCTAACCTATCCCTAAACCTAACCCTAACCCGAATACTAACCCTAACCTTAACCCTAACGCAACCTAACCCTAACCCTAACCCTAAAACAAACCTAACCCTAACCCTAACCCTAAACCTAATCCTAACCCTAAATCTTACGCAAACCTAACCCTCACCCTAACCATAACCCTAACACTAACCGTAACGCAAACCTAACAATAACAATAACCCTAACCCTAACCCTAACCCTAACGCAAACCTAACCCTAACCCTAACCCTAACCCTAACCAAAACCCTAAACCTAACGAAAACCCTAACGCAAACCTAACCGTAACCCTAACCCTAACCCTATCGCAAAACTAACCCTAACCCTAAACCTCACCCTAACCCTAACCCTAATGAAAACCTAACCCTAACCCTAACCCTAACCCTAACCCTAAGCATAACCCTACCTCTAACAGAAACCTAACACTAACCCTAACCCTAACCCTAAACCTAACGCAAACCTAACACTAACCCTAACCCTAAACCTAACCCTAACACTAACGCAAACCTAACCCTAACCCTAACCCTATCCCTAACCCTAACACTAACGCAAAGCTAACCCTAACCCTAAACCTAACCCTAACCCTAACGCATGTGTAACTCAAACACTTACCCTAACCCTAACGCAAACATAACCCTAAACCTAAACCCTAACCCTAACCCTAACCCTAACTGTAACCTAACCCTAACCCTAACCCAAAATAACCTAACCTTAACCCTAACCCTAACCCTAACCCTAACCCTAAACTTAACCCTAACTCTAACCCTAACCGTAACGCAAACCTAACAGTAACACTAACCCTAAACTTAACCCTAACACTAACGCAAACCTAACCCTAACCCTAATACTAACCCTAACACAACCTAAACCTAACCCTAACCCTAACCCTAACGCAAACCTAACCCTAACCCTAACCTTAACGCTAACCCTAAAAGAAACCTAACCCTAACCCTAACACTAACCGTAAACCTAACGTAAACCTAACACTAATCATAACCCTAAACTTAACCCTAACCCTACTGCAAACCTAACCATAAACCTAACCCTAACCCTAACCCTAACCGCAACCTAACCCTAACCCTAACCCTAACACTAAAGCAAAGCTAACCCTAAACCTAACGCTAACCTAACCCTAACGCATACCTAACCCTAATCCTTACCCTAACCCTTACGGAAACCTAACCCTAAACCTAACCCTAACCCTAACCCTAACGCAAACCTAACCCTAAAACTAACCCTAACCATATCCCTAACCCTAAACCTAAACCTAACCCTAACAGAAACTTAACCATAACCCTAACACTAACCCTAACCATAAACCTAACGCAAACCTAACACTAACCCTAACCCTAACCCTAACTTATCCCTAACCCTAACCCTAACCCTAACACTAACGCAAAGCTAACCCTAACCTTAACCCTAACCCTAACCCTAACGCATTCCTAACCATAACACTTACCCTAACCCTAACGGAAACCTAACCCTAAACCTAACCCTAACCCTAACCCTAACCCTAACCCTAACCTAACCCTAACCCTAACCCTAACCCTAACCTAACCCTAAACATAAACCTAACCCTAACCCTAACCCTAACTCTAACCCTAAATCTAAACCTAACCCTAACCCGAAACCTAACGTTAACCCTAACACTAACTTAACCCTAAAACTAACCCTAACCCTAACCCTACCCTAACCCTAACCCTAACCCTAACCCTAACCCTAACCCTAACCCTAACGAAAACCCTAACGCAAACCTAACCCTAACCCTAACCCTAACTCTATAGCAAACCTAACCCTACACTAAACCTAACCCTAACACTAACCCTAACACAAACCTAACCCTAAACCTAACCCTAACCCTAACCCTAACCCTAACCCTAACAGAAACCTAACCGTCACCCTAACACTAACCCTAAACCTAACGCAAACCTAACACTAATCATAACCCGAAACCTAACCCTAACCCTAACGCAAACCTAACCCTAATCCTAATCCTAACACTAACGCAAAGCTAACCCTAACCCTAAAGCTAACCTAACCCTAACGCATACCTAACCCTAAACCTTACCCTAACCCTTACGAAAACCTAAACCTAAACCTATCCCTAACCCTAACCCTAACCCTAACCCTAACCCTAACTTATCCCTAACCCTAACCCTAACTCTAACCTAACCCTAACCCTAACCCTAACCCTAACGCAAACTTAACCCTAACCATAACCCTAAAACAAACCTAACCGTAACCCTAAACCTAATCCTAACCCTAACCCTTACGTAAACCTAACACTAACCCTAACCCTAACCCTAACCCTAACCCTAACCCTAACCCTAACCCTATCGCAAACCTAACCCTAACCCTTAACGTAACCTAACACTAACCCTAACCCTAACCCTAACAGAAACCTATCCCTAACCCTAACCCTAACCCTAAACCTAACGCAAACCTAACACTAACCCTAACCCTAAACTTAACCATAACCCTAACGCAAACCAAACCCTAACCCTAAACCTAACCCTAACACTAACCGTAACCTAACCCTAACCCTAACCCTAACACTAACGCAAAGCTAACCCTAACCCTAACCCTTACCCTAACCCATACGCAAACCTAACCCTAAACCTAATCCTAACCCTAACCCTAACCCTAACCCTAACCCTAACCTAACCCTAACCCGAACCCTAACCCTAACCTTAACCTTAACCCTAACCCTAATGCAAACCCAACCGTAACCATAACCCTAAAACAAACCTAACCCTAACCGTAAACTTATTCCTAACCCTAAACCTTACACAAACCTAACCCTAACCCTAACCCTAACCATAACCCTAACACTAACCATAACGCAAACCTAACAATAACACTAACCCTAACCCTAACCCTAACCCTAACGCAAACCTAACCCTAAACCTAACCCTCACCCTAACACAACCTAAATCTAAACCTAACCCTAACCCGAAACCTAACATTAACCCTAACCCTAACCTAAACCTAACCCTAACCGTAACCCTACCCTAACACTAACCCTAACCCTAACCATAACACTAACCCTAACCCTAATGCTAACCCTAAAACTAACCCTAACCCTAACCTAACCCTAACCTAACCCTAAACCTAACCCTGACCCTAACCCTAACACTAACCCAACCCTAAACCTAACCCTAACCCTAACCCTAACCCTAACCCTAACCCTAACCCTAACCCTAACCCTAACGCAAACCTAACTCTAACCCTAACCCTAACCCTAACACAACCTAAATCTAAACCTAACACTAACCCGAAACCTCACATTAACCCTAACCCTAACCTAACCCTAACCCTAACCCTAACCCTAACCCTACCCTAACCCTAACCCTAAACCTAACCCTAACCCTAACCCTAACCCTAACCCTAAACCTAACGCAAAACTAACACTAACACTAACCCTAAACCTAACCCTAAACCTAACGCAACCTTACACTAACCCTAACGCAAACCTAACCCTAACCCTAAGCCTAACCCTAAACCTAACCCTAACACTAACCCTAAAGCAAACCTAACCCTAACCCTAACCCTAACCCTAACCCTAACCCTAACGCAAACCTAACCCTAAACCAAACCCTATCCCTAACCCTAACCCTAACCTCAACCCTAACAGAAACCTAACCCTAACCCCAACCCTCACCCTAAACATAACGCAAACCTAACACTAACCCTAAATCTAAACCTAACCCTAACCAAAACGGAAAGCTAACCCTAACCCTAACACTAACCCTAACCCTAACACTAACGCAAAGCTATCCCTAATCCTAACCCTAACCCTAACCCTGAAGCATACCTAACCCTAATCCTTACACTAACTGTAACGCAAACCTAACCCTAAACCTAACCCTAAACCTAACCCTAACCCTAACCCTAACCCTAACCCTGAACCTAACCTAACCCTAACCCTAACCATAACCCTAACACTAACCCTAACGCAAACCTAACCCTAACCCTCACCCTAACCCTAACCCTAACCTAACCCTAACCCTAATCCTAACCCTAACCCTAACACTAACCCTAACCGTAAAACCTAACGAAAACCCTAACGCAAACCTAAACCTAAACCTGAGCCTAACCCTATCGCAAAGCTAACCCTAACCCCAAATCTAACCCTAACCCTAACACTAAGGCAAACCTAACCCTAACCCTAACCCTAACCCTAAGCCTAACGCAAACATAACCCTAAACCTAACCCTAACCCTAACCCTAACCCTAACAGAAACCTAATCCTAACCCTAACCCTAACCCTAAACCTAACGCAAACCTAACTCTAAACCTAACCCTAACCCTAACCCTAACCCTAACCCTTACCTAACCCTAACCCTAACCCTAACCCTAACCACCCCTAACCCTAACCCTATCCATAACCCTAACCCTAACCCTAATGCTAACCTAATCCTAACCCTAACCCTAAAACAAACCTAACCCTAACCCTAACCCTAAACCTAATCCTAACCCTAACCCTGACGCAAACCTAACCCTAATCCTAACCATAACCCTAACCCTAACCGTAACGCAAAACTAACCCTAACACTAACCCTAACCCTAACCCTAACCGTAACGCAAACTTAACCATAACCATAACCCTAACCCTAACACAAACTAAATCTAAACCTAACCGTAACCCGAAACCTAACATTAACCCTAACCCTAATCTAACCCTAACACTAACCCTAACCCTAACACTACCCTAACCCTAACCCTATCCCTACCCCTAACCTAACCCTAACCCTAAACCTAACGAAAATCCTAACGCAAACCTAACCCTAACACTAAACCTAACCCTATCACAAACCTAACCCTAACTCTAAACCTAACCCTAAACCTAACGCAAACCTAACCCTAAACCTTAACGTAACCTAACACTAACCCTAACCCTAACCCTAACAGAAACCTATCCCTAACCCTAACCCTAACCCTAAACCTAACGCAAACGTAACACTAACCCTAACCCTAAACTTAACCATAACCCTAACGCAAACCAAACCCTAACCCTAAACCTAACCCTAACACTAACCGTAACCTAACCCTAACCCTAACCCTAACACTAACGCAAAGCTAACCCTAACCCTAACCCTTACCCTAACCCATACGCAAACCTAACCCTAAACCTAATCCTAACCCTAACCCTAACCCTAACCCTAACCCTAACCTAACCCTAACCCGAACCCTAACCCTAACCTTAACCTTAACCCTAACACTAATGCAAACCCAACCGTAACCATAACCCTAAAACAAACCTAACCCTAACCGTAAACTTATTCCTAACCCTAAACCTTACACAAACCTAACCCTAACCCTAACCATAACCCTAACACTAACCATAACGCAAACCTAACAATAACACTAACCCTAACCCTAACCATAACCCTAACGCAAACCTAACCCTAAACCTAACCCTCACCCTAACACAACCTAAATCTAAACCTAACCCTAACCCGAAACCTAACATTAACCCTAACCCTAACCTAAACCTAACCCTAACCGTAACCCTACCCTAACACTAACCCTAACCCTAACCATAACACTAACCCTAACCCTAATGCTAACCCTAAAACTAACCCTAACCCTAACCCTAACGCAAACCTAACCGTAACCCTAACCCTAACTCTAACGCAAACCTAACTTGAACCCTAAACCTAACACTAACCCTAACCTTAAACCATAGCCCTAACCCTGACCCTAACACTAACCCTAACCCTAACTCAACCTAACCCTAACCTAACCCTAAACCTAACCCTGACCCTAACCCTAACACTAACCCAACCCTAAACCTAACCCTAACCCTAACCCTAACCCTAACCCTAACCCTAACCCTAACCCTAACGCAAACCTAACTCTAACCCTAACCCTAACCCTAACACAACCTAAATCTAAACCTAACCCTAACCCGAAACCTCACATTAACCCTAACACTAACCTAACCCTAACCCTAACCCTAACCCTAACCCTACCCTAACCCTAACCCTAAACCTAACCCTAACCCTAACCCTAACCCTAACCCTAAACCTAACGCAAAACTAACACTAACACTAACCCTAAACCTAACCCTAAAACTAACGCAACCTTACACTAACCCTAACGCAAACCTAACCCTAACCCTAAGCCTAACCCTAAACCTAACCCTAACACTAACCCTAAAGCAAACCTAACCCTAACCCTAACCCTAACCCTAACCCTAACCCTAACGCAAACCTAACCCTAAACCAAACCCTATCCCTAACCCTAACCCTAACCTCAACCCTAACAGAAACCTAACCCTAACCCCAACCCTCACCCTAAACATAACGCAAACCTAACACTAACCCTAATCCTAAACCTAACCCTAACCAAAACGGAAAGCTAACCCTAACCCTAACACTAACCCTAACCCTAACACTAACGCAAAGCTATCCCTAATCCTAACCCTAACCCTAACCCTGAAGCATACCTAACCCTAATCCTTACACTAACTGTAACGCAAACCTAACCCTAAACCTAACCCTAAACCTAACCCTAACCCTAACCCTAACCCTAACCCTGAACATAACCTAACCCTAACCCTAACCCTAACCCTAACACTAAATCTAACCCTGACGCAAACCTAACACTAACCCTAACCATAACCCTAACACTAACCCTAACGCAAACCTAACCCTAACCCTCACCCTAACCCTAACCCTACCCTAACCCTAACCCTAATCCTAACCCTAACCCTAACACTAACCCTAACCGTAAAACCTAACGAAAACCCTAACGCAAACCTAAACCTAAACCTGAGCCTAACCCTATCGCAAAGCTAACCCTAACCCCAAATCTAACCCTAACCCTAACACTAAGGCAAACCTAACCCTAACCCTAACCCTAACCCTAAGCCTAACGCAAACATAACCCTAAAGCTAACCCTAACCCTAACCCTAACCCTAACAGAAACCTAATCCTAACCCTAACCATAACCCTAAACCTAACGCAAACCTAACTCTAAACCTAACCCTAACCCTAACCCTAACCCTAACCCTTACCTAACCCTAACCCTAACCCTAACCCTAACCACCCCTAACCCTAACCCTATCCATAACCCTAACCCTAACCCTAATGCTAACCTAATCCTAACCCTAACCCTAAAACAAACCTAACCCTAACCCTAACCCTAACCCTAAACCTAATCCTAACCCTAACCCTGACGCAAACCTAACCCTAATCCTAACCATAACCCTAACCCTAACCGTAACGCAAAACTAACCCTAACACTAACCCTAACCCTAACCCTAACCGTAACGCAAACTTAACCATAACCATAACCCTAACCCTAACACAAACTAAATCTAAACCTAACCGTAACCCGAAACCTAACATTAACCCTAACCCTAATCTAACCCTAACACTAACCCTAACCCTAACACTACCCTAACCCTAACCCTAACCCTACCCCTAACCTAACCCTAACCCTAAACCTAACGAAAATCCTAACGCAAACCTAACCCTAACACTAAACCTAACCCTATCACAAACCTAACCCTAACTCTAAACCTAACCCTAAACCTAACGCATACCTAACCCTAACCCTTACCCTAACCCTAACGCAAACCTAACCCTAAACCTAACCCTGACGAAAACCTAACCCTAACCCTAACCATAACCCTAACACTATCCGTAACGCAAACCTTTCCCTAACCCTAACCCTAACCCTAACCCTAACCCTAACCCTAACCCTAACCCTAACACATCATAAACCAAAACCTAACCCTAACCGGAAAACTAACATTAACCCTAACCCTAATCCTAACCCTAACCCCAACTTAAATGCAAACCTAACCCTAACCCTAACCCTAACCCTAAATCTAACCATAACGCAAACCTAACCCTATCCCTAACCTAACCCTAACCCTAAAACTAACGCTAACCCTAACCTTAACGCAAACCTAACCCTAACCCTAACCCTAACCCTAATCCTAACCCTAACCCTATCGCAAACCTAACCCTAAAACTAAAGATAACCCTAAACCTAACACTAACGCAAACCTAACACTAACACTAACCCTAACCCTAACCCTAACCCTAAAGCAAACCTTACCCTAACCCAAACCCAAACCCTAAACCTAACCCTAACACTAACCCTAACATTAAAGCAAACCTAATCATAAACTTAACGCTAACCACAAAACCCTAACGCTAAACCCTAACCCTAAACCTAACCCTAACCCTAAACCCTAGCCCTATCCCTAACCCTAACCCTAACCGTAACCCTAACCGTAACGCAAACCTAAGCCTAAACCTAACCCAAACCTAACCCTAACGCAAACCTAACCTTAACCCTAAGCTTAAAGCTAACCCTAACATTAAAACTAACAATAATCCTAACCCTATCGCAAACCTAACACTAACCCTAAACCTAACCCTAAACCTTACCCTAACTCTAACGAAAACCTAACCCTAACCCTAACCCTAACCCTAACTCTAACCTTAAGCTTAACCCTAATCCTAACCTAACACTAA
>NC_142501.1:97148787-97181287 GCF_057876585.1 Rhinolophus sinicus
CCCTAACCCTAACCATAACCCTAACCCTAACACTAACGCATACCTAACCCTAAACCTAACCCAATACCTAACGCAAACCTAACCCTAACCCTAAACCTAACCCTAACCCTAATCCTAACCCTAACCCTAATGCAAACCTAACCCTAAACCTAACGATAACCCTAACCCTAACGCAAACCTAACCCTAACACTAACCCTAACCCTAACCCTAACGCAAACCTAACCCTAACCCAAAACCTAACCCTAAACCTAACCCTAACACTAACCCTAACCTTAACGCAAACCTAATCATAAACATAACGCTAACCTAAAACCCTAACGCTAAACCTAACACTAATCCTAACCCTAACCCTAAACCCTAGCACAAACCCTAACCGTAACCCTAACCCTAACCGTGACCCTAACCCTAACCCTAATGCAAACCTAACACTAACCCTAACATTAACCCTAACCCTAACCCTAACCCTAACGCAAACCTAACCCTATCCCTAACCCTATCCCTAACCCTAAAACAAACCTAACACTAAACCTAACCCTAACCTTAACCCTAACACTAAACCTAAACCTAACCCTAACAGAAACCTAAGCCTGACCCTAACCCTAAACCTAACCCTAACCCTAACGCAAACCTAACCCTAACCCTAGCCCTAACTGTAATCCTAACCCTAACGCAATCCTAACCCTAACCCTTACCCTAACCCTAACGCAAAGGTAACCCTAACCCTAACCCTAACCCTAACCCTAACCCTAACCCTAACCCTAACCTAACCCTAACCCTAACCCTAACCCTAACCTAACCCTAAACCTAACCCTAACACTAACCCTAACGCAAACCTAACCCTAAACCTAACCTTAAAACAAACCTAACCCTAACCCTGAAACTAAACCTAATCCTAACCCTAATCCTTACGCAAACCTAACCTTAACCCTAACCATAACCCTAACCCTAACCGTAACGCAAACCTAACAATAACACTAACCATAACCCGAACCCTAACCCTAACGCAAAAATAACCCTAACCCTAACCCTAACTCTAACACAACCTAAATCTAAACCTAACCCTAACACGAAACCTAACATTAACACTAACCCTAACCTAACCCTAACCCTAACCCTAACCTTAACCCTACCCTAACCCTAACCCTAACCCTAACCATAAACATAACGAAAACCCTAACGCAAACCTAACCCTAACCCTAACCATAACCCTAACCCTAACCCTAACCCTAACCATAAACATAACCCTAACGCATAGCTAACCCTAACCCTAACCCTAACCCTAACCCTAACCCTAACCCTAACCCTAACCGTATCGCAAACGTCAACCTAACCCTAACCCTAACCCTAACATTAACACTAAGGCAAAGCTAACCCTAACCCTAACCCTAACCCTAACGCATACCAAACCCTAAACCTTACCCTAACTCTAACGCAAACCTAACCCTAAACCTAACCCTAACCCTAACCCTAACCCTAACCCTAACCCTAACGCAAGCCTAACCCTAACCCTAACCCTAAAACAAACCTAACACTAACCCAAACCCTAACCCTAAACCTAATCCTAACCCTAACCCTGACGCAAACCTAACCCTAACCATAACCATAACCCTAAACCTAAACGTAACGCAAACCTAACCCTAACACTAACACTAACCCTAACCCTAACCCTAACCCTAACCCTAACGCAAACCTAACCCTAACCCTAAACCTAACCCTAATCCTAACACAACCTAAACCTAAACCTAACCCTAACTCGAAAACTAACATTAACCCTAACCTTAACATAACCCTAAACCTAACCCTAACCCTAACCCTACCCTAACCCTAACCCTAACCCTAACCCTAACCCTAACCTTAACCCAAACCCAAACACTAACGCTAACGCAAACCTAACCCTAACCCTATCATTAATCTAACCCTAACCCTAACCCTAACCATAACCCTAACCCTAACCCTAACCCTAACACTAACGCAAAGCTAACCTAACCCTAACCCTCACCCTAACCCTAACGCATACCTAACCCTAACACTTACCATAACCCTAACGCAAACCTAACCCTAAACCTAACCCTAACCCGAACCCTAACCCTATCCCTAACCTAACCCTAACCTAACCCTAACCCTAACCCTAACCTAACCCTAACCCTAACCCTACCCCTAACACTAACGCATACCTAACACTAACACTAACCCTAAAACAAACCTAAACCTAACCCTAACCCTAAACCTAATCCTAACCCTAACCCTTACGCAAACCTAACCCTAACCCTAACCCTAACCCTAACACTAAACCTAACGAAAACCGAAACGCAAACCTAACCCTAACCCTAACCCTAACCCTATCGCATACCTAAACCTAACCATAACGTAACCCTAACCCTAACCCTAATGCAAACCTAACCCTAACCCTAAGCCTAACCCTAACCTTAACCCTAACCCTAACAGAAACCTAACCCTAACCCTAACCCTAACCCTAAACCTAACGCAAATCTAACACTAACCCTAACCCTAAACCTAACCCTAACCCTAACGCATACCTAACCCTAACCCTAACCCTAACCCTAACCCTAACCCTAAACCTAACCCTAACACTAACGCAAAGCTAACCCTAAACCTAACCCTAACCCTAACCCTAACGCATACCTAACCCTAACCCTACCCTAACCCTAACGCAAACCTAACCCCAAACCTAAACCTAACCCTAAACCTAACCCTAAACCTAAACCCTAACCCTAACCCTAAACCTGAACCTAAACCTAAACCTAAACCTAACCCTAAACCTAAGCCTAACGCAAACATAACCCTAATCCTAACCCTAACCCTAACACTAACAATAACGCAAACCTAACCATAACACTAACCCTAACCCTAACCCTAATCCTAACCCAAACCCTAACCCTAACGCAAATCTAACCCTAACCCTAACGCAAAGCTAACCCTAACACTAACCCTAACCCTAACGCAAAACTTACCCTAACCCTAAACTTAACCCTAACCCTAACCCTAACCCTAACCCAAACCCTAACCCTAACGCAAATCTAACCCTAACCCTAACGCAAAGCTAACCCTAAAACTAACCCTAACACTAACCCTAACTCTAACCCTAAACCTGACGCTTACCCTAACAGAAACCTAACCCTAACCCTAACCCTAACCCTAACCATAACCTAACGCAAACCTAACACTAACCCTAACCCTAACGCTAACCCTAACACTAACGCAACCTTACCCTAAACCTTACCCTAACCCTAACGCAAACAAACCCTAAACCTAACCCTAACCCTAACCCTAAACCTAACCGTAACCCTAACCTAACCCTAACCCTAAACCTAACCCTAACCTAACCCTAAATGTAACCCTAACCCTAACCCTAAACCTAATCCTAACACTAACCCTTACGGAAACCTAACCCTACCCTAACCATAACCCTAACCCTAACAGTAACGCAAACCTAACAATAACACTAACCCTAACCTTACCCTAACCCTAACGCAAACCTAACCCTAACCCTAACCTTAACCCTAACACAACCTAAATCTAAACCTAACCATAACCCGAAAGCTAACATTAACCCTAATCCTAACTTAATCCTAACCCTAACCCTAACCCTAACCCTACCCTAACCCTAACCCTAAACCTAACCCTAAACATAACGAAAACCCTAACGCAAACCTAACCCTAACCCTAACCCTAACCCTAACCCTATCGCAAACCTAACCCTAACGCTAAACCTAACCCTAACCCTAACCATAATAGAAACCTAACCCTAACCCTAACCGTAACCCTAAACCTAACGCAAACCTAACACTGACCCTAACCATAAACCTAACCCTAACCCTAACCAAATCTAACCCTAACCCTAACCCTAACCCTAACCCTAACCGTAACCTAACCCTAACCCTAACCCTACCCTAACTTTAAGCCTAACCCTAACCCTAACTCTAACGCAAACCTAAACCTAACCCTAACCATAAAACAAACATAACCCTAACCCTAAACCTAACACTAAACGTAATCCTAACCCTAACCCTGACGCAAACCTAACCCTAACCATAACCATAACCCTAACCCTAACCGTAACGCAAATATAACCCTAACACTAACAATAACCCTAACACTAAACCTAACCCTAACGCACACCTAACCATAACCCTAACCCTAACCCTAACACAATCTAAACCTAAACCTAACCCTAACTCGAAAACTAACATTAACCCTAACCCTAACCTAACCCTAACCCTAACCCTAACCCTAACCCTAACCCTACCATAACCCTAACCCTAAACCTAACGCAAACCTAACACTAACCCTAACCCTAAACATAACTCTAACCCTAACGTAAACCTAACCCTAAACCTAACACTAAACCTAAACCTAACCCTAACCCTAACACTAACGCAAAGCTAACCCTAACCCTAACCCTAAGCCTAACCCTAACCCTAACGCATACCTAACCCTAACACTTACCATAACCCTAACGCAAACCTAACCCTAAACCTAACCCTAACCCTAACCCTAAACCTAACCCTAACACTAACCTAACCCTAACCCTAAACTTAACCCTAACCTAACCCTGACCCTAACACTAACCCTAACCCTAAACATAACCCTAACCTAACACTAAACCTAACGCAAACCTAACCCTACCCTAACCCTAAAATAAACCTAACCTTAACCCTAACACTAAACCTAATCCTAACCCTAACCCTTACGCAAACCTAACCCTAATCCTAACCATAACCCTAACCCTTCGTACGCAAACCTAACAATAACACTAACCCTAACACTAACCCTAAACCTAACGCAAACCTAACCCTAAACCTAACCCTAACCCTAACACTAACACAACCTAAATCTAAACCTAACCCTAACCCGAAACCTAACATTAACCATAACCCTAACCTAACCCTAACCCTAACCCTAAGCCTAACCCTAACCCTACCCTAACCCTAACACAAACCCTAAACTAACCCTAACGCTAACCCTAAACCTAACGAAAACCCTAACGCAAACCTAACCCAAACACTAACCCTAACCCTATCGCAAAACTAACCCTAACCATAACCCTAACCCTAACCCTAAACCTAAACCTAACCCTAACACTAACCATTACGCAAACCTAACCTAACCCTAACCATAACCCTAACCCTAACAGTAACGCAAACCTAACAATAACACTAACCCTATCCCTAAACCTAACACTAACGCAAACCTAACCCTAACCCTAACTCTAACCCTAACACAACTAAACCTAAACCTAACCCTCACCCGAAACCGAACATTAACCCTAATCATAACCTATCCCTAACCCTAACCCTAACCCTAACCCTAACCCTACCCTAACGGTAACCCTAACATTAACCCTAACCCTAACCCTAAACCTAACCCTAAACCTAACGAAAACCCTAACGCAAACCTAACCCTAACCCTAACCCTATCGCAAACGTAACCCTTACCCTAAACCTAATGCTAACCCTAACCGTAACACAAACCTAACCCTAACCCTAACCCTAACCCTAAACCTAACCCTAACCCTAACCCTAACCCTAACAGAAACCTAACCCTAACCCTAACCCTAACCCTAAAGCTAACCCAAACCTAGCACTAACCCTATCCCTAAACATAACCCTAACCCTAACACAAACCTAACCCTAACTCTAACCCTAACCCTAACACTAAGGCAAAGCTAACCCTAACCCTAACCCTAACCCGAACCCGCACGCATACCTAACCCTAACCCTTACCCTAACCCTAACGCAAACCTAACCCTAAACCTAATCGTAACCCTACCCTAACCCTAACCGTAACCTAACCCTAACCCTAACCCTTACCCTAACCCTAACCCTAACCTAACCCTAACCCTAACCCTAACCCTAACCCTAACCCTAACCCTAACCCTAACACTAACCCTAACGCAAACCTAACGCTAACCTAAACCTAAAAAAAACCTAACCCTAACCCTAAACCTAACCCTAAACCTAATCCTAACCCTAACCCTTACGCAAACCTAACCCTCACCCTAACCATAACCCTAACCCTAACCGTAACGCAAACCTAACAATAACACTAACCCTAACCCTAACCCTAACCCTAACGCAAACTTAACCCTAACACTAACCCTAACCCTAACCCTAACCCTAATCCTAAACCTAACCCTAACCCTAACCTTAACACTAACCATAACTCTAACCCTAACCTAACCCTAACCCTAAACATAACCCTAACCCTAACCCTAACCCTAACCTAACCTAACCCTAACCCTAACCCTAAACCTAACCCTAACACTAACCATAACCCTAAACCTAAAGAAAACTTAACGGTAACCCTAACCCTAACCCTATCGCAAAAGTAACCCTAACCCTAAACCTCACCCTAACCCTAACCCTAATGCAAACCTAACCCTAACCCTAACCCTAACCCTAACCCTAACCATAACCCTACCTCTAACAGAAACATAACCCTAACCCTAACCCTAACCCTAAACCTAACGCAAACCTAATACTAACCCTAACCCTAAACCTAAACCTAACACTAACGCAAACCTAACCCTAACCCTAACCCTACCCCTAACCCTAACACTAACGCAAAGCTAACCCTAACCCTAAACCTAACCCTAACCCTAACGCATATGTAACCCAAACACTTACCCTAACCCTTACGCAAACATAACCCTAAACCTAAACCCTAACCCTAACCCTAACCCTAACCCTAACCCTAACCCTAACGCAAACCTAACCCTAACCCTAACCCTAACCCTAACCCTAACACAACCTAAATCTAAACCTAACCCTAAACCGAAACCTAACATTAACCCTAACCCTAACCTAACCCTAACCCTAACCCTATCCCTAACCCTACACTAACCCTAACGATAACCCTAACCCTAACGCAAACATAACCTTAAACCTAACCCTAACCCTATCGCAAACCTAACCCTAAACCTAAACCTAACCCTAACCCTAACCCTAAAGCAAACCTAACTCTAACCCTAAACATAACCCTAAACCTAACGCTAACCCTAACCGAAACACAAACCTAACCCTAACCCTAACACTAACCCTAACCCTAACAGAAACCTAACCCTAACCCTAACCCTAAAACTAACCCAAACCTAGCACTAACCCTATACCTAAACTTAATCCTAACCCTAATGCAAACCTAACCCTAACCCTAACCCTAACCCTAACCCTAACACTAAGCAAAGCTAACCCTAACCCTAAACTTAACCCGAAACCGAACGCATACCTAACCCTAACCCTTACCCTAACCCTAACGCAAACCTAACCCTAAACCTCATCCTAACCCTACCCTAACCCTAACAGTAACCTAAACCTAACCCTAACCCTTACCCTAACCCTAACCTAAACCTAACCCTAACCCTAACCCTAACCCTAACCCTAACCCTAACCCTAAACCTAACCCTAACGCAAACCTAACGCTAAACCTAAACCTAAAACAAACCTAACCCTAACCCTAAACCTAACCCTAAACCTAATCCTAACCCTAACCCGTATGCAAACCTAACCCTAACCATAACCATAACCCTAACCCTAACAGTAACGCAAACCTAACCCTAACACTAACACTAACCCTAACTCTAACCCTAACCCTAACGCAAACCTAACCCTAACCCTAAACCTAACCCTAACGCTAACACCACCTAAACCTAAACCTAACCCTAACTCAAAAACTAACATTAACCATAACCCTAACCTAACGCTAACCCTAACCCTAACCCTAAACACTAACCCTACCCTAACCCCAACACTAACCCTAAACCTAACCCTAACCCTAACCCTAAACCTAACGAAAACACTAACGCAAACCTAACCCAAACACTAACCCTAACCCTATCGCAAAACTTACCCTAACCCTAACATTAACCCTAACCCTAACCCTAACCCTAAACCTAACCCTAACCCTAACCTTAACCAAAACCCTAACCCTAACCCTAACCCTAACCCTAACCCTAACGCAAACCTAACCTTAACCCAACCTTAACCCAAACCGTAACCCTAAACCTAACCCTAACCCTAACCCTAACCCTAACAAAACCTAAATCTAAACCTAACCCTAACCCGAAACCTAACATTAACCCTAACCCTAACCTAACCCTAACCATAACCCTAACCCTAACCCTAACCCTAACCTAACCTAACCCTAACACTAACCCTAAACCTAACCCTAACCCTAACCATAACCCTAAACCTAACGAAAACCCTAACGCAAACCTAACCGTAACCCTAACCCTAACCCTATCGCAAAACTAACCCTAACCCTAAACCTCACCCTAACCCTAACCCTAATGCAAACCTAACCCTAACCCTAACCCTAACCCTAACCCTAAGCATAACCCTACCTCTAACAGAAACCTAACACTAACCCTAACCCTAAACCTAACCCTAACACTAACGCAAACCTAACCCTAACCCTAACCCTATCACTAACCCTAACACTAACGCAAAGCTAACCCTAACCCTAAACCTAACCCTAACCCTAAAGCATGTGTAACTCAAACACTTACCCTAACCCTAACGCAAACATAACCCTAAACCTAAACCCTAACCCTAACCCTAACCCTAACTGTAACCTAACCCTAACACTAACCCAAAATAACCTAACCTTAACCCTAACCCTAACCCTAACCCTAACCCTAAACTTAACCCTAACCCTAACCCTAACCGTAACGCAAACCTAACAATAACACTAACCCTAAACTTAACCCTAACCATAACGCAAACCTAACCCTAACCCTAATACTAACCCTAACACAACCTAAACCTAACCCTAACCCTAACCCTAACGCAAACCTAACCCTAACCCTAACCCTAACCCTAACCCTGAAAGAAACCTAACCCTAACCCTAACCGTAAACCTAACGTAAACCTAACACTAATCATAACCCTAAACTTAAACCTAACCCTACCGCAAACCTAACCATAACCCTAACCCTAACCCTAACCCTAACCGCAACCTAACCCTAACCCTAACCCTAACACTAACGCAAAGCTAACCCTTAACCTAACGCTAACCTAACCCTAACGCATACCTAACCCTAATCCTTCCCCTAACCCTTACGGAAACCTAACCCTAAACCTAACCCTAACCCTAACCCTAACGCAAACCTAACCCTAAAACTAACCCTAACCATAACCCTAACCCTAAACCTAACCCTAACCCTAACAGAAACTTAACCATAACCCTAACACTAACCCTAACCATAAACCTAACGCAAACCTAACACTAACCCTAACCCTAACCCTAACTTAACCCTAACCGTAACCCTAACCCTAACACTAACGCAAAGCTAACCCTAACCCTAACCCTAACCCTAACCCTAACGCATTCCTAACCATAACACTTACCCTAACCCTAACGGAAACCTAACCCTAAACCTAACCCTAACCCTAACCCTAACCCTAACCCTAACCTAACCCTAACCCTAACCCTAAACCTAACCCTAACCCTAACTCTAAACCTAACGCAAACCTAACCCTACCCTAAGCCTAAAACAAACCTAACGCTAAACCTAACCCTAAACCTAATCCTAACCCTAACCCTTACGCAAACCTAACCCTAATCCTAACCATAAACCTAACCCTTCGTACGCAAACCTAACAATAACACTAACCCTAACACTAACCCTAACCCTAACGCAAACCTAACCCTAAACCTAACCCTAACCCTAACACTAACACAACCTAAATCTAAAACTAACCCTAACCCGAAACCTAACATTAACCATAACCCTAACCTAACCCTAACCCTAACCCTAAGCCTAACCCTAACCCTACCCTAACCCTAACACAAACCCTAAACTAACCCTAACGCTAACCCTAAACCTAACGAAAACCCTAACGCAAACCTAACCCAAACACTAACCCTAACCCTATCGCAAAACTAACACTAACCATAACCCTAACCCTAACCCTAAACCTAAACCTAACCCTAACACTAACCATTACGCAAACCTAACCTAACTCTAACCATAACCCTAACCCTAACAGTAACGCAAACCTAACAATAACACTAACCCTATCCCTAAACCTAACACTAACGCAAACCTAACCCTAACCCTAACTCTACCCCTAACACAACTAAACCTAAACCTAACCCTCACCCGAAACCGAACATTAACCCTAATCATAACCTATCCCTAACCCTAACCCTAACCCTAACCCTAACCCTAACCCTACCCTAACGGTAACCCTAACATTAAATCTAACCCTAACCCTAACCCTAAACCTAACCCTAAACCTAACGAAAACCCTAACGCAAACCTAACCCTAACCCTAAACCTATCGCAAACGTAACCCTTACCCTAAACCTAATGCTAACCCTAACCGTAACAGAAACCTAACCCTAACCCTAACCCTAACCCTAAACCTAACCCTAACCCTAACCCTAACCCTAACAGAAACCTAACCCTAACCCTAACCCTAACCCTAAAACTAACCCAAACCTAGCACTAACCCTATCCCTAAACTTAACCCTAACCCTAACACAAACCTAACCCTAACCCTAACACTAACCCTAACACTAAGGCAAAGCTAACCCTAACCCTAACCTTAACACGAACCCGCACGCATACCTAACCCTAACCCTTACCCTAACCCTAACGCAAACCTAACCCTAAACCTAATCGTAACCCTACCCTAACCCTAACCGTAACCTAACCCTAACCCTAACCATTACCCTAACCCTAACCTAAACCTAACCCTAACCCTAACCCTAACCCTAACCCTAACCCTAACCCTAACGCAAACCTAACGCTAAACCTAAACCTAAAACAAACCTAACCCTAACCCTAAACCTAACCCTAAACCTAATCCTAACCCTAACCCATATGCAAACCTAACCCTAACCATAACCATAACCCTAACCCTAACCGTAACGCAAACCTAACCCTAACACTACCATAACCCTAACCCTAACCCTAACCCTAACGCAAACCTAACACTAACCCTAACGCTAACACAACCTAAACCTAAACCTAACCCTAACCCTAACCCTAACGGAAACCTAACCCTAAACCTAACCCTAACCCTAACCCTAACCCTAACCTAACCCTAACCCTAACCCTAACCCTAACCTAAACCTAAACATAAACCTAACCCTAACCCTAACCCTAACTCTAACCCTAAATCTAAACCTAACCCTAACCCGAAACCTAACGTTAACCCTAACACTAACTTAACCCTAAAACTAACCCTAACCCTAACCCTTCCCTAACCCTAACCCTAACCCTAACCCTAACCCTAACCCTAACCCTAACCCTAACGAAAACCCTAACGCAAACCTAACCCTAACCCTAACCCTAACTCTATCGCAAACCTAACCCTACACTAAACCTAACCCTAACACTAACCCTAACGCAAACCTAACCCTAAACCTAACCCTAACCCTAACCCTAACCCTAACCCTAACAGAAACCTAACCGTAACCCTAACCCTAACCCTAAACCTAACGCAAACATACACTAATCATAACTCTAAACCTAACCCTAACCCTAACGCAAACCTAACCCTAACCCTAACCCTAACACTAACGCAAAGCTAACCCTAACCCTAAAGCTAACCTAACCCTAACGCATACCTAACACTAACCCTTACCCTAACCCTTACGAAAACCTAACCCTAAACCTATCCCTAACCCTAACCCTAACCCTAACCCTAACCTATCCCTAACCCTAACCCTAACTCTAACCTAACCCTAACTCTAACCCTAACCCTAACGCAAAATTAACCCTAACCATAACCTTAAAACAAACCTAACCGTAACCATAAACCTAATCCTAACCCTAACCCTTACGCAAACCTAACACTAACCCTAACCCTAACCCTAACCCTAACCCTAACCCTAACCCTAACCCTATCGCAAACCTAACCCTAACCCTAAACTTAACCTAACCCTAACCCTAACCCTAACCCTAACAGAAACCTATCCCTAACCCTAACCCTAACCCTAAACCTAACGCAAACCTAACACTAACCCTAACCCTAAACCTAACCCTAACACTAACGCAAACCTAACCCTAACCCTAACCCTATCCCTAACCCTAACACTAACGCAAAGCTAACCCTAACCCTAAACCTAACCCTAACCCTAACGCATGTGTAACTCAAACACTTACCCTAACCCTAACGCAAACATAACCCTAAACCTAAACCCTAACCCTAACCCTAACCCTAACTGTAACCTAACCCTAACCCTAACCCAAAATAACCTAACCTTAACCCTAACCCTAACCCTAACCCTAACCCTAAACTTAACCCTAACCCTAACCCTAACCGTAACGCAAACCTAACAATAACACTAACCCTAAACTTAACCCTAACCCTAACGCAAACCTAACACTAACCCTAATACTAACCCTAACACAACCTAAACCTAACCCTAACCATAACCCTAACGCAAACCTAACCCTAACCCTAACCCTAACCCTAACCCTAAAAGAAACCTAACCCTAACCCTAACCCTAACCGTAAACCTAACGTAAACCTAACACTAATCATAACCCTAAACTTAACCCTAACCCTACCGCAAACCTAACCATAACCCTAACCCTAACCCTAACCCTAACCGCAACCTAACCCTAACCCTAACCCTAACACTAACGCAAAGCTAACCCTAAACCTAACGCTAACCTAACCCTAACGCATACCTAACCCTCATCCTTACCCTAACCCTTACGGAAACCTAACCCTAAACCAAAACCTAACCCTAACCCTAACGCAAACCTAACCCTAAAACTAACCCTAACCATAACCCTAACCCTAAACCTAACCTTAACCCTAACAGAAACTTAACCATAACCCTAACACTAACCCTAACCATAAACCTAACGCAAACCTAACACTAACCCTAACCCTAACCCTAACTTAACCCTAACCCTAACCCTAACCCTAACACTAACGCAAAGCTAACCCTAACCCTAACCCTAACCCTAACCCTAACGCATTCCTAACCATAACACTTACCCTAACCCTAACGGAAACCTAACCCTAAACCTAACCCTAACCCTAACCCTAACCCTAACCCTAACCCTAACTCTAACCCTAACGCAAACCTAACCCTACCCTAACCCTAAAACAAACCTAACGCTAAACCTAACCCTAAACCTAATCCTAACCCTAACCCTTACGCAAACCTAACCCTAATGCTAACCATAACCCTAACCCTTCGTACGCAAACCTAACAATAACACTAACCCTAACACTAACCCTAACCCTAACGCATACCTAACCCTAAACCTAACCCTAACCCTAACACTAACACAACCTAAATCTAAACCTAACCCTAACCCGAAACCTAACATTAAACATAATCCTAACCTAACCCTAACCCTAACCCTAAGCCTAACCCTAACCCTACCCTAACCCTAACACAAACCCTAAACTAACCCTAACGCTAACCCTAAACCTAACGAAAACCCTAACGCAAACCTAACCCAAACACTAACCCTAACCCTATCGCAAAACTAACCCTAACCATAACCCTAACCCTAACCCTAAACCTAAACCTAACCCTAACACTAACAATTACGCAAACCTAACCTAACCCTAACCATAACCCTAACCCTAACAGTAACGCAAACCTAACAATAACACTAACCCTATCCCTAAACCTAACACTAACGCAAACCTAACCCTAACCCTAACTCTAACCATAACACAACTAAACCTAAACCTAACCCTCACCCGAAACCGAACATTAACCCTAATCATAACCTATCCCTAACCCTAACCCTAACCCTAACCCTAACCCTACCCTAACGGTAACCCTAACATTAACCCTAACCCTAACCCTAACCGTAAACCTCACCCTAAACCTAACGAAAACCCTAACGCAAACCTAACCTTTACCCTAACCCTATCGCAAACGTAACCCTTACCCTAAACCTAATGCTAACCCTAACCGTAACACAAACCTAACCCTAACCCTAACCCTAACCCTAAACCTAACCCTAACCCTAACCCTAACCCTAACAGAAACCTAACCCTAACCCTAACCCTAACCCTAAAACTAACCCAAACTAGCTCTAACCCTATCCCTAAACTTAACCCTAACCCTAACACAAACCTAACCCTAACCCTAACCCTAACCCTAACACTAAGGCAAAGCTAACCCTAACCCTAACCCTAACCCGAACCCGCACGCATACCTAACCCTAACCCTTACCCTAACCCTAACGCAAACCTAACCCTAACCTAATCGTAACCCTACCCTAACCCTAACCGTAACCTAACCCTAACCCTAACCCTTACCCTAACCCTAACCTAAACCAAACCCTAACCCTAACCCTAACCCTAACCCTAACCCTAACCCTAACGCAAACCTAACGCTAAACCTAAACCTAAAACAAACCTAACCCTAACCCTAAACCTAACCCTAAACCTAATCCTAACCCTAACCCATATGCAAACCTAACCCTAACCCTAACCCTAACCCTAACCCTAACCATAACCCTACCTCTAACAGAAACATAACCCTAACCCAAACCCTAACCCTAAACCTAACGCAAACCTAATACTAACCCTAACCCTAAACCTAAACCTAACACTAACGCATACCTAACCCTAACCCTAACCCTACCCCTAACCCTAACACTAACGCAAAGCTAACCCTATCCCTAAACCTAACCCTAACCCTAACGCATATGTAACCCAAACACTTACCCTAACCCTTACGCAAACATAACCCTAAAACTAAACCCTAACCCTAACCCTAACCCTAACCCTAACCCTAACCCTAACGCAAACCTAACCTTAACCCTAACCCTAACCCTAACCCTAACACAACCTAAATCTAAACCTAACCCTAAACCAAAACCTAACATTAACCCTAACCCTAACATAACCCTAACCCTAACCCTATCCCAAACCCTACACTAACCCTAACGATAACCCTAACCCTAACGCAAACATAACCTTAAACCTAACCCTAACCCTATCGCAAACCTAACCCTAAACCTAAACCTAACCCTAACCCTAACCCTAAAGCAAAACTTACTCTAACCCTAAACCTAACCCTAAACCTAACGCTAACCCTAACCCTAACAGAAACCAAACCCTAACCCTAACCCTAACCCTAACCCTAAAACTAACCCAAACCTAGCACTAACCCTATACCTAAACTTAACCCTAACCCTAATGCAAACCTAACCCTAACCCTAACCCTAACCCTAACACTAAGCAAAGCTAACCCTAACCCTAACCTTAACCCGAAACCGAACGCATACCTAACCCTAACCCTTACCCTAACCCTAACGCAAACCTAACCCTAAACCTAATCCTAACCCTACCCTAACCCTAACAGTAACCTAACCCTAACCCTAACCCTTACCCTAACCCTAACCTAAACCTAACCCTAACCCTAACCCTAACCCTAACCCTAACCCTAAACCTAACCCTAACGCAAACCTAACGCTAAACCTAAACCTAAAACAAACCTAACCCTAACCCTAAACCTAACCCTAAACCTAATCCTAACCCTAACCCATATGCAAACCTAACCCTAACCATAACCATAACCCTAACCCTAACAGTAACGCAAACCTAACCCTAACACTAACACTAACCCTAACACTAACCCTAACCCTAACGCAAACCTAACCCTAACCCTAAACCTAACCCTAACGCTAACACCACCTAAACCTAAACCTAACCCTAACTCGAAAACTAACATTAACCATAACCCTAACCTAACGCTAACCCTAACCCTAACCCTAAACCCTAACCCTACCCTAACCCCAACACTAACCCTAAACCTATCCCTAACCCTAACCCTAAACCTAACGAAAACACTAAAGCAAACCTAACCCAAACACTAACCCTAACCCTATCGCAAAACTAACCCTAACCCTAACCTTAACCCTAATCCTAACCCTAACCCTAAACCTAACCCTAACCCTAACCTTAACCAAAACCCTAACCCTAACGCTAACCCTAACCCTAACCCTAACCCTAACGCAAACCTAACCTTAACCCAACCTTAACCCAAACCGTAACCCTAAACCTAACCCTAACCCTTACCCTAACGCAAACCTAACCCTAACCGTAACACTAACCCTAACGCAAACCTAACCCTAACCCTAAAACTAATCCTAACCCTAACTCTTACGCAAACCTAACCCTCACCCTAACCATAACCCTAACCCTAAACCTAACCCTAACCCTAACAGAAACCTAACCATAACCCTAACACTAACCTTAACCCTAAACCTAACGCAAACCTAACCCTAACCCTAACCCTAACCCATCCCTAACCCTAACATTAACGCAAAGCTAACCCTAATCCTAACCCTAACCCTAACCCTAACGCATTCTTAACCCTAACTCTTACCCTAACCCTAACGCAAACCTAACCCTAAACCTAACCCTAACCCTAACCCTAAACCTAACCCTAACCTAACCCTAACCCTAACCCTAACCTATCCCTAAACCTAACCCTAACCCGAACACTAACCCTAACCTTAACCCTAACGCAACCTAACCCTAACCCTAACCCTAAAACAAACCTAACCCTAACCCTAACCCTAAACCTAATCCTAACCCTAAATCTTACGCAAACCTAACCCTCACCCTAACCATAACCCTAACACTAACCGTAACGCAAACCTAACAATAACAATAACCCTAACCCTAACCCTAACCCTAACGCAAACCTAACCCTAACCCTAACCCTAACCCTAACCAAAACCCTAAACCTAACGAAAACCCTAACGCAAACCTAACCGTAACCCTAACCCTAACCCTATCGCAAAACTAACCCTAACCCTAAACCTCACCCTAACCCTAACCCTAATGAAAACCTAACCCTAACCCTAACCCTAACCCTAACCCTAAGCATAACCCTACCTCTAACAGAAACCTAACACTAACCCTAACCCTAACCCTAAACCTAACGCAAACCTAACACTAACCCTAACCCTAAACCTAACCCTAACACTAACGCAAACCTAACCCTAACCCTAACCCTATCCCTAACCCTAACACTAACGCAAAGCTAACCCTAACCCTAAACCTAACCCTAACCCTAACGCATGTGTAACTCAAACACTTACCCTAACCCTAACGCAAACATAACCCTAAACCTAAACCCTAACCCTAACCCTAACCCTAACCCTAACTGTAACCTAACCCTAACCCTAACCCAAAATAACCTAACCTTAACCCTAACCCTAACCCTAACCCTAACCCTAAACTTAACCCTAACTCTAACCCTAACCGTAACGCAAACCTAACAGTAACACTAACCCTAAACTTAACCCTAACACTAACGCAAACCTAACCCTAACCCTAATACTAACCCTAACACAACCTAAACCTAACCCTAACCCTAACCCTAACGCAAACCTAACCCTAACCCTAACCTTAACGCTAACCCTAAAAGAAACCTAACCCTAACCCTAACACTAACCGTAAACCTAACGTAAACCTAACACTAATCATAACCCTAAACTTAACCCTAACCCTACTGCAAACCTAACCATAAACCTAACCCTAACCCTAACCCTAACCGCAACCTAACCCTAACCCTAACCCTAACACTAAAGCAAAGCTAACCCTAAACCTAACGCTAACCTAACCCTAACGCATACCTAACCCTAATCCTTACCCTAACCCTTACGGAAACCTAACCATAAACCTAACCCTAACCCTAACCCTAACGCAAACCTAACCCTAAAACTAACCCTAACCATATCCCTAATCCTAAACCTAAACCTAACCCTAACAGAAACTTAACCATAACCCTAACACTAACCCTAACCATAAACCTAACGCAAACCTAACACTAACCCTAACCCTAACCCTAACTTATCCCTAACCCTAACCCTAACCCTAACACTAACGCAAAGCTAACCCTAACCTTAACCCTAACCCTAACCCTAACGCATTCCTAACCATAACACTTACCCTAACCCTAACGGAAACCTAACCCTAAACCTAACCCTAACCCTTACCCTAACCCTAACCCTAACCCTAACCCTAACCTAACCCTAACCCTAACCCTAACCCTAACCTAACCCTAAACATAAACCTAACCCTAACCTAACCCTAACACTAACCCTAACACAAACCTAACCCTAAACCTAACCCTAACCCTAACCCTAACCCTAACCCTAACAGAAACCTAACCGTCACCCTAACACTAACCCTAAACCTAACGCAAACCTAACACTAATCATAACCCGAAACCTAACCCTAACCCTAACGCAAACCTAACCCTAATCCTAATCCTAACACTAACGCAAAGCTAACCCTAACCCTAAAGCTAACCTAACCCTAACGCATACCTAACCCTAAACCTTACCCTAACCCTTACGAAAACCTAAACCTAAACCTATCCCTAACCCTAACCCTAACCCTAACCCTAACCCTAACTTATCCCTAACCCTAACCCTAACTCTAACCTAACCCTAACCCTAACCCTAACCCTAACGCAAACTTAACCCTAACCATAACCCTAAAACAAACCTAACCGTAACCCTAAACCTAATCCTAACCCTAACCCTTACGTAAACCTAACACTAACCCTAACCCTAACCCTAACCCTAACCCTAACCCTAACCCTAACCCTATCGCAAACCTAACCCTAACCCTTAACGTAACCTAACACTAACCCTAACCCTAACCCTAACAGAAACCTATCCCTAACCCTAACCCTAACCCTAAACCTAACGCAAACCTAACACTAACCCTAACCCTAAACTTAACCATAACCCTAACGCAAACCAAACCCTAACCCTAAACCTAACCCTAACACTAACCGTAACCTAACCCTAACCCTAACCCTAACACTAACGCAAAGCTAACCCTAACCCTAACCCTTACCCTAACCCATACGCAAACCTAACCCTAAACCTAATCCTAACCCTAACCCTAACCCTAACCCTAACCCTAACCTAACCCTAACCCGAACCCTAACCCTAACCTTAACCTTAACCCTAACCCTAATGCAAACCCAACCGTAACCATAACACTAAAACAAACCTAACCCTAACCGTAAACTTATTCCTAACCCTAAACCTTACACAAACCTAACCCTAACCCTAACCCTAACCATAACCCTAACACTAACCATAACGCAAACCTAACAATAACACTAACCCTAACCCTAACCCTAACCCTAACGCAAACCTAACCCTAAACCTAACCCTCACCCTAACACAACCTAAATCTAAACCTAACCCTAACCCGAAACCTAACATTAACCCTAACCCTAACCTAAACCTAACCCTAACCGTAACCCTACCCTAACACTAACCCTAACCCTAACCATAACACTAACCCTAACCCTAATGCTAACCCTAAAACTAACCCTAACCCTAACCTAACCCTAACCTAACCCTAAACCTAACCCTGACCCTAACCCTAACACTAACCCAACCCTAAACCTAACCCTAACCCTAACCCTAACCCTAACCCTAACCCTAACCCTAACCCTAACCCTAACGCAAACCTAACTCTAACCCTAACCCTAACCCTAACACAACCTAAATCTAAACCTAACCCTAACCCGAAACCTCACATTAACCCTAACCCTAACCTAACCCTAACCCTAACCCTAACCCTAACCCTACCCTAACCCTAACCCTAAACCTAACCCTAACCCTAACCCTAACCCTAACCCTAAACCTAACGCAAAACTAACACTAACACTAACCCTAAACCTAACCCTAAACCTAACGCAACCTTACACTAACCCTAACGCAAACCTAACCCTAACCCTAAGCCTAACCCTAAACCTAACCCTAACACTAACCCTAAAGCAAACCTAACCCTAACCCTAACCCTAACCCTAACCCTAACCCTAACGCAAACCTAACCCTAAACCAAACCCTATCCCTAACCCTAACCCTAACCTCAACCCTAACAGAAACCTAACCCTAACCCCAACCCTCACCCTAAACATAACGCAAACCTAACACTAACCCTAAATCTAAACCTAACCCTAACCAAAACGGAAAGCTAACCCTAACCCTAACACTAACCCTAACCCTAACACTAACGCAAAGCTATCCCTAATCCTAACCCTAACCCTAACCCTGAAGCATACCTAACCCTAATCCTTACACTAACTGTAACGCAAACCTAACCCTAAACCTAACCCTAAACCTAACCCTAACCCTAACCCTAACCCTAACCCTGAACCTAACCTAACCCTAACCCTAACCATAACCCTAACACTAACCCTAACGCAAACCTAACCCTAACCCTCACCCTAACCCTAACCCTACCCTAACCCTAACCCTAATCCTAACCCTAACCCTAACACTAACCCTAACCGTAAAACCTAACGAAAACCCTAACGCAAACCTAAACCTAAACCTGAGCCTAACCCTATCGCAAAGCTAACCCTAACCCCAAATCTAACCCTAACCCTAACACTAAGGCAAACCTAACCCTAACCCTAACCCTAACCCTAAGCCTAACGCAAACATAACCCTAAACCTAACCCTAACCCTAACCCTAACCCTAACAGAAACCTAATCCTAACCCTAACCCTAACCCTAAACCTAACGCAAACCTAACTCTAAACCTAACCCTAACCCTAACCCTAACCCTAACCCTAACCCTTACCTAACCCTAACCCTAACCCTAACCCTAACCACCCCTAACCCTAACCCTATCCATAACCCTAACCCTAACCCTAATGCTAACCTAATCCTAACCCTAACCCTAAAACAAACCTAACCCTAACCCTAACCCTAAACCTAATCCTAACCCTAACCCTGACGCAAACCTAACCCTAATCCTAACCATAACCCTAACCCTAACCGTAACGCAAAACTAACCCTAACACTAACCCTAACCCTAACCCTAACCGTAACGCAAACTTAACCATAACCATAACCCTAACCCTAACACAAACTAAATCTAAACCTAACCGTAACCCGAAACCTAACATTAACCCTAACCCTAATCTAACCCTAACACTAACCCTAACCCTAACACTACCCTAACCCTAACCCTATCCCTACCCCTAACCTAACCCTAACCCTAAACCTAACGAAAATCCTAACGCAAACCTAACCCTAACACTAAACCTAACCCTATCACAAACCTAACCCTAACTCTAAACCTAACCCTAAACCTAACGCAAACCTAACCCTAAACCTTAACGTAACCTAACACTAACCCTAACCCTAACCCTAACAGAAACCTATCCCTAACCCTAACCCTAACCCTAAACCTAACGCAAACCTAACACTAACCCTAACCCTAAACTTAACCATAACCCTAACGCAAACCAAACCCTAACCCTAAACCTAACCCTAACACTAACCGTAACCTAACCCTAACCCTAACCCTAACACTAACGCAAAGCTAACCCTAACCCTAACCCTTACCCTAACCCATACGCAAACCTAACCCTAAACCTAATCCTAACCCTAACCCTAACCCTAACCCTAACCCTAACCTAACCCTAACCCGAACCCTAACCCTAACCTTAACCTTAACCCTAACACTAATGCAAACCCAACCGTAACCATAACCCTAAAACAAACCTAACCCTAACCGTAAACTTATTCCTAACCCTAAACCTTACACAAACCTAACCCTAACCCTAACCATAACCCTAACACTAACCATAACGCAAACCTAACAATAACACTAACCCTAACCCTAACCCTAACCCTAACGCAAACCTAACCCTAAACCTAACCCTCACCCTAACACAACCTAAATCTAAACCTAACCCTAACCCGAAACCTAACATTAACCCTAACCCTAACCTAAACCTAACCCTAACCGTAACCCTACCCTAACACTAACCCTAACCCTAACCATAACACTAACCCTAACCCTAATGCTAACCCTAAAACTAACCCTAACCCTAACCCTAACGCAAACCTAACCGTAACCCTAACCCTAACTCTAACGCAAACCTAACTTGAACCCTAAACCTAACACTAACCCTAACCTTAAACCATAGCCCTAACCCTGACCCTAACACTAACCCTAACCCTAACTCAACCTAACCCTAACCTAACCCTAAACCTAACCCTGACCCTAACCCTAACACTAACCCAACCCTAAACCTAACCCTAACCCTAACCCTAACCCTAACCCTAACCCTAACCCTAACCCTAACGCAAACCTAACTCTAACCCTAACCCTAACCCTAACACAACCTAAATCTAAACCTAACCCTAACCCGAAACCTCACATTAACCCTAACCCTAACCTAACCCTAACCCTAACCCTAACCCTAACCCTACCCTAACCCTAACCCTAAACCTAACCCTAACCCTAACCCTAACCCTAACCCTAAACCTAACGCAAAACTAACACTAACACTAACCCTAAACCTAACCCTAAAACTAACGCAACCTTACACTAACCCTAACGCAAACCTAACCCTAACCCTAAGCCTAACCCTAAACCGAACCCTAACACTAACCCTAAAGCAAACCTAACCCTAACCCTAACCCTAACCCTAACCCTAACCCTAACGCAAACCTAACCCTAAACCAAACCCTATCCCTAACCCTAACCCTAACCTCAACCCTAACAGAAACCTAACCCTAACCCCAACCCTCACCCTAAACATAACGCAAACCTAACACTAACCCTAATCCTAAACCTAACCCTAACCAAAACGGAAAGCTAACCCTAACCCTAACACTAACCCTAACCCTAACACTAACGCAAAGCTATCCCTAATCCTAACCCTAACCCTAACCCTGAAGCATACCTAACCCTAATCCTTACACTAACTGTAACGCAAACCTAACCCTAAACCTAACCCTAAACCTAACCCTAACCCTAACCCTAACCCTAACCCTGAACCTAACCTAACCCTAACCCTAACCCTAACCCTAACACTAAATCTAACCCTGACGCAAACCTAACACTAACCCTAACCATAACCCTAACACTAACCCTAACGCAAACCTAACCCTAACCCTCACCCTAACCCTAACCCTACCCTAACCCTAACCCTAATCCTAACCCTAACCCTAACACTAACCCTAACCGTAAAACCTAACGAAAACCCTAACGCAAACCTAAACCTAAACCTGAGCCTAACCCTATCGCAAAGCTAACCCTAACCCCAAATCTAACCCTAACCCTAACACTAAGGCAAACCTAACCCTAACCCTAACCCTAACCCTAAGCCTAACGCAAACATAACCCTAAACCTAACCCTAACCCTAACCCTAACCCTAACAGAAACCTAATCCTAACCCTAACCCTAACCCTAAACCTAACGCAAACCTAACTCTAAACCTAACCCTAACCCTAACCCTAACCCTAACCCTAACCCTTACCTAACCCTAACCCTAACCCTAACCCTAACCACCCCTAACCCTAACCCTATCCATAACCCTAACCCTAACCCTAATGCTAACCTAATCCTAACCCTAACCCTAAAACAAACCTAACCCTAACCCTAACCCTAAACCTAATCCTAACCCTAACCCTGACGCAAACCTAACCCTAATCCTAACCATAACCCTAACCCTAACCGTAACGCAAAACTAACCCTAACACTAACCCTAACCCTAACCCTAACCGTAACGCAAACTTAACCATAACCATAACCCTAACCCTAACACAAACTAAATCTAAACCTAACCGTAACCCGAAACCTAACATTAACCCTAACCCTAATCTAACCCTAACACTAACCCTAACCCTAACACTACCCTAACCCTAACCCTATCCCTACCCCTAACCTAACCCTAACCCTAAACCTAACGAAAATCCTAACGCAAACCTAACCCTAACACTAAACCTAACCCTATCACAAACCTAACCCTAACTCTAAACCTAACCCTAAACCTAACGCAAACCTAACCCTAAACCTTAACGTAACCTAACACTAACCCTAACCCTAACCCTAACAGAAACCTATCCCTAACCCTAACCCTAACCCTAAACCTAACGCAAACCTAACACTAACCCTAACCCTAAACTTAACCATAACCCTAACGCAAACCAAACCCTAACCCTAAACCTAACCCTAACACTAACCGTAACCTAACCCTAACCCTAACCCTAACACTAACGCAAAGCTAACCCTAACCCTAACCCTTACCCTAACCCATACGCAAACCTAACCCTAAACCTAATCCTAACCCTAACCCTAACCCTAACCCTAACCCTAACCTAACCCTAACCCGAACCCTAACCCTAACCTTAACCTTAACCCTAACACTAATGCAAACCCAACCGTAACCATAACCCTAAAACAAACCTAACCCTAACCGTAAACTTATTCCTAACCCTAAACCTTACACAAACCTAACCCTAACCCTAACCATAACCCTAACACTAACCATAACGCAAACCTAACAATAACACTAACCCTAACCCTAACCCTAACCCTAACGCAAACCTAACCCTAAACCTAACCCTCACCCTAACACAACCTAAATCTAAACCTAACCCTAACCCGAAACCTAACATTAACCCTAACCCTAACCTAAACCTAACCCTAACCGTAACCCTACCCTAACACTAACCCTAACCCTAACCATAACACTAACCCTAACCCTAATGCTAACCCTAAAACTAACCCTAACCCTAACCCTAACGCAAACCTAACCGTAACCCTAACCCTAACTCTAACGCAAACCTAACTTGAACCCTAAACCTAACACTAACCCTAACCTTAAACCTTAGCCCTAACCCTGACCCTAACACTAACCCTAACCCTAACTCAACCTAACCCTAACCTAACCCTAAACCTAACCCTGACCCTAACCCTAACACTAACCCAACCCTAAACCTAACCCTAACCCTAACCCTAACCCTAACCCTAACCCTAACCCTAACCCTAACGCAAACCTAACTCTAACCCTAACCCTAACCCTAACACAACCTAAATCTAAACCTAACCCTAACCCGAAACCTCACATTAACCCTAACCCAAACCTAACCCTAACCCTAACCCTAACCCTAACCCTACCCTAACCCTAACCCTAAACCTAACCCTAACCCTAACCCTAACCCTAACCCTAAACCTAACGCAAAACTAACACTAACACTAACCCTAAACCTAACCCTAAAACTAACGCAACCTTACACTAACCCTAACGCAAACCTAACCCTAACCCTAAGCCTAACCCTAAACCGAACCCTAACACTAACCCTAAAGCAAACCTAACCCTAACCCTAACCCTAACCCTAACCCTAACCCTAACGCAAACCTAACCCTAAACCAAACCCTATCCCTAACCCTAACCCTAACCTCAACCCTAACAGAAACCTAACCCTAACCCCAACCCTCACCCTAAACATAACGCAAACCTAACACTAACCCTAATCCTAAACCTAACCCTAACCAAAACGGAAAGCTAACCCTAACCCTAACACTAACCCTAACCCTAACACTAACGCAAAGCTATCCCTAATCCTAACCCTAACCCTAACCCTGAAGCATACCTAACCCTAATCCTTACACTAACTGTAACGCAAACCTAACCCTAAACCTAACCCTAAACCTAACCCTAACCCTAACCCTAACCCTAACCCTGAACCTAACCTAACCCTAACCCTAACCCTAACCCTAACACTAAATCTAACCCTGACGCAAACCTAACACTAACCCTAACCATAACCCTAACACTAACCCTAACGCAAACCTAACCCTAACCCTCACCCTAACCCTAACCCTACCCTAACCCTAACCCTAATCCTAACCCTAACCCTAACACTAACCCTAACCGTAAAACCTAACGAAAACCCTAACGCAAACCTAAACCTAAACCTGAGCCTAACCCTATCGCAAAGCTAACCCTAACCCCAAATCTAACCCTAACCCTAACACTAAGGCAAACCTAACCCTAACCCTAACCCTAACCCTAAGCCTAACGCAAACATAACCCTAAACCTAACCCTAACCCTAACCCTAACCCTAACAGAAACCTAATCCTAACCCTAACCCTAACCCTAAACCTAACGCAAACCTAACTCTAAACCTAACCCTAACCCTAACCCTAACCCTAACCCTAACCCTTACCTAACCCTAACCCTAACCCTAACCCTAACCACCCCTAACCCTAACCCTATCCATAACCCTAACCCTAACCCTAATGCAAACCTAATCCTAACCCTAACCCTAAAACAAACCTAACCCTAACCCTAACCCTAAACCTAATCCTAACCCTAACCCTGACGCAAACCTAACCCTAATCCTAACCATAACCCTAACCCTAACCGTAACGCAAAACTAACCCTAACACTAACCCTAACCCTAACCCTAACCGTAACGCAAACTTAACCATAACCATAACCCTAACCCTAACACAAACTAAATCTAAACCTAACCGTAACCCGAAACCTAACATTAACCCTAACCCTAATCTAACCCTAACACTAACCCTAACCCTAACACTACCCTAACCCTAACCCTATCCCTACCCCTAACCTAACCCTAACCCTAAACCTAACGAAAATCCTAACGCAAACCTAACCCTAACACTAAACCTAACCCTATCACAAACCTAACCCTAACTCTAAACCTAACCCTAAACCTAACGCAAACCTAACCATAAACCTTAACGTAACCTAACACTAACCCTAACCCTAACCCTAACAGAAACCTATCCCTAACCCTAACCCTAACCCTAAACCTAACGCAAACCTAACACTAACCCTAACCCTAAACTTAACCATAACCCTAACGCAAACCAAACCCTAACCCTAAACCTAACCCTAACACTAACCGTAACCTAACCCTAACCCTAACCCTAACACTAACGCAAAGCTAACCCTAACCCTAACCCTTACCCTAACCCATACGCAAACCTAACCCTAAACCTAATCCTAACCCTAACCCTAACCCTAACCCTAACCTAACCCTAACCCGAACCCTAACCCTAACCTTAACCTTAACCCTAACACTAATGCAAACCCAACCGTAACCATAACCCTAAAACAAACCTAACCCTAACCGTAAACTTATTCCTAACCCTAAACCTTACACAAACCTAACCCTAACCCTAACCATAACCCTAACACTAACCATAACGCAAACCTAACAATAACACTAACCCAAACCCTAACCCTAACCCTAACGCAAACCTAACCCTAAACCTAACCCTCACCCTAACACAACCTAAATCTAAACCTAACCCTAACCCGAAACCTAACATTAACCCTAACCCTAACCTAAACCTAACCCTAACCGTAACCCTACCCTAACACTAACCCTAACCCTAACCATAACACTAACCCTAACCCTAATGCTAACACTAAAACTAACCCTAACCCTAACCCTAACGCAAACCTAACCGTAACCCTAACCCTAACTCTAACGCAAACCTAACTTGAACCCTAAACCTAACACTAACCCTAACCTTAAACCATAGCCCTAACCCTGACCCTAACACTAACCCTAACCCTAACTCAACCTAACCCTAACCTAACCCTAAACCTAACCCTGACCCTAACCCTAACACTAACCCAACCCTAAACCTAACCCTAACCCTAACCCTAACCCTAACCCTAACCCTAACCCTAACCCTAACGCAAACCTAACTCTAACCCTAACCCTAACCCTAACACAACCTAAATCTAAACCTAACCCTAACCCGAAACCTCACATTAACCCTAACACTAACCTAACCCTAAACCTAACCCTAACCCTAACCCTACCCTAACCCTAACCCTAAACCTAACCCTAACCCTAACCCTAACCCTAACCCTAAACCTAACGCAAAACTAACACTAACACTAACCCTAAACCTAACCCTAAAACTAACGCAACCTTACACTAACCCTAACGCAAACCTAACCCTAACCCTAAGCCTAACCCTAAACCTAACCCTAACACTAACCCTAAAGCAAACCTAACCCTAACCCTAACCCTAACCCTAACCCTAACCCTAACGCAAACCTAACCCTAAACCAAACCCTATCCCTAACCCTAACCCTAACCTCAACCCTAACAGAAACCTAACCCTAACCCCAACCCTCACCCTAAACATAACGCAAACCTAACACTAACCCTAATCCTAAACCTAACCCTAACCAAAACGGAAAGCTAACCCTAACCCTAACACTAACCCTAACCCTAACACTAACGCAAAGCTATCCCTAATCCTAACCCTAACCCTAACCCTGAAGCATACCTAACCCTAATCCTTACACTAACTGTAACGCAAACCTAACCCTAAACCTAACCCTAAACCTAACCCTAACCCTAACCCTAACCCTAACCCTGAACATAACCTAACCCTAACCCTAACCCTAACCCTAACACTAAATCTAACCCTGACGCAAACCTAACACTAACCCTAACCATAACCCTAACACTAACCCTAACGCAAACCTAACCCTAACCCTCACCCTAACCCTAACCCTACCCTAACCCTAACCCTAATCCTAACCCTAACCCTAACACTAACCCTAACCGTAAAACCTAACGAAAACCCTAACGCAAACCTAAACCTAAACCTGAGCCTAACCCTATCGCAAAGCTAACCCTAACCCCAAATCTAACCCTAACCCTAACACTAAGGCAAACCTAACCCTAACCCTAACCCTAACCCTAAGCCTAACGCAAACATAACCCTAAAGCTAACCCTAACCCTAACCCTAACCCTAACAGAAACCTAATCCTAACCCTAACCCTAACCCTAAACCTAACGCAAACCTAACTCTAAACCTAACCCTAACCCTAACCCTAACCCTAACCCTAACCCTTACCTAACCCTAACCCTAACCATAACCCTAACCACCCCTAACCCTAACCCTATCCATAACCCTAACCCTAACCCTAATGCTAACCTAATCCTAACCCTAACCCTAAAACAAACCTAACCCTAACCCTAACCCTAAACCTAATCCTAACCCTAACCCTGACGCAAACCTAACCCTAATCCTAACCATAACCCTAACCCTAACCGTAACGCAAAACTAACCCTAACACTAACCCTAACCCTAACCCTAACCGTAACGCAAACTTAACCATAACCATAACCCTAACCCTAACACAAACTAAATCTAAACCTAACCGTAACCCGAAACCTAACATTAACCCTAACCCTAATCTAACCCTAACACTAACCCTAACCCTAACACTACCCTAACCCTAACCCTATCCCTACCCCTAACCTAACCCTAACCCTAAACCTAACGAAAATCCTAACGCAAACCTAACCCTAACACTAAACCTAACCCTATCACAAACCTAACCCTAACTCTAAACCTAACCCTAAACCTAACGCATACCTAACCCTAACCCTTACCCTAACCCTAACGCAAACCTAACCCTAAACCTAACCCTGACGAAAACCTAACCCTAACCCTAACCATAACCCTAACACTATCCGTAACGCAAACCTTTCCCTAACCCTAACCCTAACCCTAACCCTAACCCTAACCCTAACCCTAACCCTAACACATCATAAACCAAAACCTAACCCTAACCGGAAAACTAACATTAACCCTAACCCTAATCCTAACCCTAACCCCAACTTAAATGCAAACCTAACCCTAACCCTAACCCTAACCCTAAATCTAACCATAACGCAAACCTAACCCTATCCCTAACCTAACCCTAACCCTAAAACTAACGCTAACCCTAACCTTAACGCAAACCTAACCCTAACCCTAACCCTAACCCTAATCCTAACCCTAACCCTATCGCAAACCTAACCCTAAAACTAAAGATAACCCTAAACCTAACACTAACGCAAACCTAACACTAACACTAACCCTAACCCTAACCCTAACCCTAAAGCAAACCTTACCCTAACCCAAACCCAAACCCTAAACCTAACCCTAACACTAACCCTAACATTAAAGCAAACCTAATCATAAACTTAACGCTAACCACAAAACCCTAACGCTAAACCCTAACCCTAAACCTAACCCTAACCCTAAACCCTAGCCCTATCCCTAACCCTAACCCTAACCGTAACCCTAACCGTAACGCAATCCTAAGCCTAAACCTAACCCAAACCTAACCCTAACGCAAACCTAACCTTAACCCTAAGCTTAAAGCTAACCCTAACATTAAAACTAACAATAATCCTAACCCTATCGCAAACCTAACACTAACCCTAAACCTAACCCTAAACCTTACCCTAACTCTAACGAAAACCTAACCCTAACCCTAACCCTAACCCTAACTCTAACCTTAAGCTTAACCCTAACCCTAACCTAACACTAACCCTAACCCTAACCTAACCCTAAAGCTAACCTTAACCTTAACCTTAACCCTAACCCTAACCCTAACCCTAACCCTAACCCTAACCCTAACTCTAACCCTAAACATAACGCAATCCTAAGCCTATATCCTAACCCTAACCTAATCATAACCCTAACCCTTATCCTAACCCTAAACCGAACCCTAATCCTAAACCCTAACCCTAACCCTAAACCTAACCCTAACCTTCAACCTAAACCTAAACTTAACCCTAACGCCTACCTAACCCTAACCCTAACCCTAAACCTAACCCTAAACGTAACCCTAACCCTAAACCCTAACCCTCATCCTAAACCTAACCCTAACCTTCAACCTAACCCTAACTCCAACCCTAACGCAAACCTAACCCTAAGCCTAACCCTAACCCTAACTCTAACCATAACGCAAACCTAACCAAACACTAACCCTAACCCTAACCTTAAGGGAAACCTAACCCTAACCATAACGATAACCCTAACCCTAACCCTAACTCAAACCTAACACTAAACCTAACCCTAACCCTAAACTTAACGGAACCCTAACCCTAAACCAAACCCTAACCCTAAACCTAACCCTAACACTAACCCTAACCTTAACGCAAACCTAATCATAAACTTAACGCTAACCTTAAAACCCTAACGCTAAACCTAACCCTAAACACTAACCCTAACACTAAACCCTACCCCTAACCCTAACCATAACCGTAACACTAACCCTAACCCTATCGCAAACCTAACCCTAACCCTAACCTTAACACTAACCCTAACCCTAACCCAAACCTAACCCTAACCCTAAAACAAACCCTAACCCTAACCCAAACGCAAAACTAACCCTAACCCTAACCCTAAAACTAACCCTAACCCTAACCGTAACCCTAACGCAAACCTAACCCTAACCCTAACCCTAACCCTAACCCTAACCCTAACGCAAACCTAACCATAAACCTAACCCTAAGCCTAACCCTAACCCTAACCCTAAACGTAACCCTAACTCATACCTAACCCTAACAGTTACACTAACCCTAACGCAAACCTAACCCTAAACCTAACCCTAACCCTAACCCTAACTCATACCTAACCCTAACAGTTACACTAACCCTAACGCAAACCTAACCCTAAACCTAACCCTAACCCTAACCCTAACCCTAACCCTAACACTAACCCTAACCCTAACCTAACCCTAACCCTAACCCTAACCCTAACCCTAACCCTAACGCAAACCTAACCCTAAACCTAACCCTAACCCTAACCCTAACCCTAATCCTAACCCTAACCGTAACCCTAACGCAAACCTAACCCTAACCCTTACCCTAAAACAAACCTAACCCTAACACTAACCCTAAACCTAATCCTAAACCTAACCCTAACGCAAACCTAACCCTAACCCTAACCATAACCCTAACCCTAACCGTAACGCAAACCTAACCTTAACCCTAACCCTAACCCTGACACAACCTAAATCTAAACCTAACCGTAACCCGAAACCTAACATTAACCCTAACCCTAACCTAACTCTAACCCTAACCCTAACCCTAACCCTAACCCTAACCGTATCCCTAACCCCAACACTAACGCAAAGCTAACCCTAACCCTAACCCTAACCCTAACCCTAACGCATACCTAACCCTACCCTTACCCTAACCCTAACGGAAACCTATCCCTAAACCTAACCCTAACATTAACCCTAACCCTAAACCTAACCCTAACCTTAACAGAAACCTAACCCTAACCCTAACCCTAACCCTATCCCTAAACCTAACGCAAACCTAACACTAACCCTAACACTAAACCTAACGCTAACCCTAACGCAAACCTAACCCCAACCCTAACCCTAACCCTAACACTAACGCAAAGCTAACCCTAACCCTAACCCTAACCATAACCATAACGCATACCTAACCCTAACACTTACACCAACCCTAACGCAAACCTAACCCTAAACCTAACCCTAACCCTATACCTAACGCTAACCCTAACCCTAATCCTAAGCCTAACCTAACCCTAACCCTAACCCTATCCCTAACCTAACCCTATCCCTAACCCTAACCCTAACCCTAACCCTAACCCTAACCCTAACCCAAACCCTAACGCAAACCTAACCCTAACCATCACCCTAAAACAAAACTAACTCTAATCCTAACCCTAAACCTAATCCTAACCCTAACCCTTACGCAAACCTAACCCTAACCCTAACCATAACCATAACCCTAACCGTAACGCAAACCTAAAAATAACACTAACCCTAACCCTAAACCTAACCCTAACGCAAACCTAACCCTAACTCTAACCCTAAAAAAAACCTAACCCTAACCCTAAACCTAATCCTAACCCTAACCCTGACGCAAACCTA
>NC_142501.1:97206287-97218787 GCF_057876585.1 Rhinolophus sinicus
ACCCTAACCCTAACACTAAACCTAACCGTAACCTAACCCTAATCCTAACCCTAACCCTAACCTAAACCTAACCCTAACCCTAACCCTAACCCTAACGCAAACCTAACCCTAACCTTAACCCTAAAAAAAACCTAACCCTAACCCTAAACCTAATCCTAACCCAAACCCTGACGCAAACCTAACCCTAACCATAACCATAACCCTAACCCTAACCGTAACGCAAACCTAACGCTAACACTAACACTAACACTAACACTAACCCTAAACAACCTAAAACTAAACCTAACCCTAACTCGAAAAGTAACATTAAACCTAACGCTAACCTAACCCTAACCCTAACCCTAACCCTAACCCTACCCTAACCCTAACCCTAACCCTAACCATAACCCTAACCCTAAACCTAACCCTAAACCTAAACTTAACCCTAACCCTAAACTTAACCCTAACCCCAACCCTAACCCTAACGCAAACCTAACCCTAACCTTAACATTAACCCTAACCCTAACCCTAACCCTAAACCTAACCCTAACCCTAAACCTAATGCAAACCTAACCCTAACCCTAACCCTTACCATAACCCTAACCCTAACCGTAACCCTAAACCTAAAGAAAACCCTAACGCAAACCTTACCCTAACCCTAACCCTAACCCTATCGCAAACCTAACCCTAACCCTAAGCCTAACCCTAACCCTAACCCTAACCCTAAACCTAACCCAAAACCAAACCCTAACCCTAACCCTAACCGTAACCCTAACCCTAACCGTAACCCTAACACTAAAACTAATCCTAACCCTAACCCTAACCATAACCCTAACCCTAACACTAACCCTAAACCTTACACTAACCCTAACCCTAAACCTAACCCTAACCCTAACCCTAACCCTAACACTAACGCAAAGCTAACCGTAACCCTAAACCTAACCCTAGCCCTAACCCTAACACTAACGCAAAGCTAACCCTAACCCTAACCCTAACCTAACCCTAAACATAAACCTAACCCTAATCCTAACCCTAACCCTAACTCTAACCCTAACACTAACCCTAAACCTAACACAAACGCAAAGCTAACCCTAATCCTAACCCTAACCCTAACCCTAACCCTAACGCATACCTAACCCTAAACATAACCCTAACCCTAACCCTAACCCTACCCTAACCTAACCCTAACCCTAACCATAACACTAACCTAACCCTAACCCTAAGCCTAACCCTAACCCTAAACCTAATCCTAACCCTAACGCTTACGCACCTAACCCTAACCCTAACCATAACCCTAAACCTAATCGTAACCATAACCCTGACGCAAACTTAACCCTAACCCTAACCATAACCCTAACCCTAACCGTAACGCAAACCTAACCCTAACACTAACACTAACCCTAACCCTAACCCTAACCCTAACGCAAACCTAACCCTATATTTAACCCTAACCCTAACACATCTAAACTTAACCTAACCGTAACTCGAAAACTAACATTAATCCTAACCCTAACCTAACCCTCACCCTAACCCTAACCCTAACCCTACCCTAACCCTAACCCTAACCCTAACCCTAACCCTAACCCTAAACCTAACCGTAACCCTAACCTTAAACCTAACCCTAACCTTAACCCTAACCCTAACCCTAACCCAAACCCTAACCCTAACCCTAACCTAACCCTAACCCTAACCCTAAACCTACCCTAACCCTAACCCTAACCCTAACCCCAACCCTAACACTAACCCTAAACCTAACAAAAACCCTAACGCTAACCTTACCCTAACCTTAACCCTAACCCTATCGCAAACCTATACCTAACCCTAAGCCTAACCCTAACCCTAAACCTAACCCTAACCCTAACCCAAACCCTAACCCTAACCCTAACCCTAACCCTAAACCTAACCCTAACCCTAACACTAAACCTAACCCCAACCCTAACCCTAACCCTAACCCTAATCCTAACACTAACCCTAAACCTAACCCTAACACTAACCCTAAACCTAACCCTAACCCTAACCCTAACCCTAACCCTAACACTAACGCAAAGCTAACCCTAACCCTAACCCTAACCATTACCCTAACCCTAACGCAAACCTAACCCTAAAGCTAACCCTAACCCTAACCCTAACCCTAACCCTAACCTAACCCTATCCCTAACCCTAACCCTAAACTAACCCTAACCCTAACCCTAACTCTAACCCTAACCATAACCATAACCCTAACCTTAAACCTAATCCTAACCCTAACTATGACGCAAACCTAACCCAAACCCTAACCACAACACTAACCATTACCGTAACGCAAACCTAACAATCACACCAACCCTAACCCTAACTCTAAACATTACCCTTCCCTAACCCTAACCCTAACCCTAACCGTAACCCTATCGCAAACCTAACCCTAACCCTAACCCTAACGCAAACCCTAAACCAAACAGAAACCTAACCCTAACCCTAACCCTAACCCTAAACCAAACAGAAACCTAACCCTAACCCTAATCCTATCCCAAACCTAACCCCAACCCTAACCCTAACCCTAAACCTAACCCTAAACCTAAACCCTAACCCTAACCCTAACCCTAAACCTAATCCTAACCCTAAACCTAACCCTAAACTTAACCCTAACGCAAACCTAACCCTAATCCTAACCCTAAACCCAACCCTAACGCAAACCTAACCCTAACCATAACCCTAACCCTAACTCTAATCATAACGCAAAACTAACCGTAACCCTAACCCTAACCCTAACGCAAACCTAACCTTAACCCTAACGCAAACCTAACCCTAACCCAAAACCTAACCCAAAACCTAACCCTAACACTAACCCTAACCTTAACGCAAACCTAATCATTAACTTACCGCTAACCTTAAAACCCTAACGCTAATCCTAACCCTAACCCTAACCCTAAACCTAAACCCTAGCCCTAACCCTAACCGTAACCCTAACCCTAACCGTAACCGTAACCCTAACCCTAACCCTAACGCAAACCTTACCGTAACCCTAACCTTAAACCTTACCCTAACCCTAACCCTAACCCTAACCCTAACTCTAACCCTAACCCTATACTAACGCAAACCTAACCCTAACCCAAACATTAACCCTAACCCTAACCCTAACCCTAAACCTAACACTAACCGTAACCCTAACACAAATCTAACCCTAACCCTAACCCTAACCCTAACCCTAACGCAAACCTAACCCTAAACCTAACCCTAACCGTAACCCTAAACCTAACCCTAACCCTAACAGTACCTAACCCTAACCCTAACCCTAACCATAAACCTAACACTAATCCTAACCCAAACGCAAACCTAAGCCTAACCCTAACCCTAACCCTAACCCTAACACTAAGGCAAAGATAAACCTAACCCTAACCCTAACCCTAACGCATACCTAACCCTAACCCTTACCCTAACCCTAACGCAAACCTAACCGTAAACCTAACCCTAACCCTAACCCTAACCCTAACCCTATACTAACCCTAACCCTAACCAAACCCTAACCTAACCCTAACCCTAACCCTAACGCAAACTTAACCCTAACCCTAACCCTAACCCTAAAACAAACCTAACCCTAAACCTAACCCTAAACGTAACCCTAACCCTAACCCTAACGCAAACCTAACCCTAACAATAACCCTAACCCTAACACAAGCTAAATCTTAACCTAACCCTAACCCGAAACATAACATTAACCCTAACCCTAACCTAACCCTAACCCTAACCCTAACTCTAACCCTAACCATAACCATAACACTAACCTTAAACCTAATCCTAACCCTAACTATGACGCAAACCTATCCCAAACCCTAACCACAACACTAACTATAACCGTAACGCAAACCTAACAATCACACCAACCCTAACCCTAACCCTAAACATTACCCGACCCTAACCCTAACCCTAACCCTAACGCTAACCCTAACCCTAAACCTAACTAAAACCCTAACGCAAACCAAACCCTAACCCTAAACCTAACCCTATCGCAAACCTAACCCTAAGCCTAACCCTAACGCAAACCCTAACCCTAACCCTAAACCAAACAGAAACCTAACCCTAACCCTAACCCTATCCCAAACCTACCCCAACCCTAACCCTAACCCTAAACCTAACCCTAAACCTAAACCCTAACCCTAACCCTAACCCTAAACCTAATCCTAACCCTAAAACTAACCCTAAACCTAACCCTAACGCAAACCTAACCCTAATCCTAACCCTAAACCCAACCCTAACGCAAACCTAACACTAACCATAACCCTAACCCTAACCCTAACGCAAACCTAACCTTAACCCTAACGCAAACCTAACCCTAACCCAAAACCTAACCCAAAACCTAACCCTAACACTAACCCTAACCTTAACGCAAACCTAATCATTAACTTAACGCTAACCTTAAAACCCTAACGCTAATCCTAACCCTAACCCTAACCCTAAACCTAAACCCTAACCCTAACCCTAACCGTAACCCTAACCCTAACCCTAACCGTAACCGTAACCCTAACCCTAACCCTAACGCAAACCTTACCGTAACCCTAACCTTAACCCTAACCCTAACCCTAACCCAAACCCTAACCCTAACCCTAACCCTAAACCTAACGAAAACCCTAACGCAAACATACCCAAACACTAACCCTAACCCTATCGCAAACCTAACCCTAACCCTAACCCTAAACCTAACCCTAACCCTAAACCTAACCATAACCCTAACACTAACCCTAACCGTAACCTAACCCTATCCCTAAACCTAACCCTAAACTAACCCTAACCCTAACACTAACCCTAACCCTAAACCTAACGAAAACCCTAACGCAAACCTAACCCTAACCCTAACCCTAACCCTATCGCAAACCTAACTCTAACCCTAAACCTCACCCTAACCCTGACCCTAACGCAAACCTAAGCCTAACCCTAACCCTAACCCTAACCCTAACCCTAAACCTAACCCTAACCCTAACAGAAACCTAACCCTAACCCTTACCCTAACCCTAAACCTAACGCAAACCTAACACTAACCATAACCCTAACCGTAACCCTAACCCTAACGCAATCCTAACCCTAACCGTAACTCTAACCCTAACCCTAACACTAAGGCAAAGCTAATCCTAACCCTAACCCTAACTCTAACCCTAACGCATACCTAACCCAAACCCTTACCCTAACCCTAACGCAAACCTAACCCTAAACATAACCTTAACCCTAACCCTAAACCTAACCCTAAACCTAACCGTAACCTAACCCTAACCCTAACCCTAAACCTAACCTAACCCTAACCCTAACCCTAACCGTAACCCTAACCCTAACCCTAACCTTAACCCTAACCCTAACGCAATCCCAACCCTAACCCTAACCCTAAAAGAAACCTAACCCTAACCCTAACCCTAACCCTAAACCTAATCCTAACCCTAACCCTGACGCAAACGTAACCCTAACCATAACCATAACCCTAACCCTAACCGTTAGGCAAACCTAACCCTAACACTAACACTAACACTAACCCTAACCCTAACCCTAACGCAAACCTAACCCTAACCTTAACCCTAACCCTAACCCTAACCCTAACCCTAACCCTAAACCTAACGAAAACCCTAACGCAAACCTAACACAAACACTAACCCTAACCCTATCGCAAACCTAACTCTAACCCTAAACCTAACCCTAACCCTAAACCTGACCCTAACCCTAACCTTAACCCTAACCCTAACCCTAACCCTAACCCTAACGCAAACCTAACCCTAACCCTAACATTAACCCTAACCCTAACCCTAACCCTAAACCTAACCCTCACCCTAACCCTAACGCAAACCTAACCCTAACCCTAACCCTAACCCTAACCCTAACCATAATCCTAACCCTAAACCTAACCCTAACACTAACAGAAACCTAACCATATCCCAAACCCTAACCCTAACCCTAAACCTAACACAAACCTAACACTAAACCTAACCCTAAACCTAACCCTAACACTAACGCAAACCTAACCCTAACCCTAAAGTTAACCCTAACCCTAACCCTTACACTAACGCAAAGCTAACCCTAACCCTATCCCTAACCCTAATCCTAACGCATTCCTAAAATTAACACTTACCATAACCATAACGCAAACCTAAGCCTAAACCTAACCCTAACCCTAACCGTAACCCTAACCCTAACCCTAACCCTAACCTAACCCTAACCCTAACCCTAACCCTAACCTAACCCTAAACCTAACCCTAACCCTAACCTAACCCTAACCCTAACCCTAACCTTAACGCAAACCCAACCCTAACCCTAACCCAAAACAAACCTAACCCTAACCCTAACCCTAACCCTAATCCTAACCCTAACCGTTACGCAAACCTAAGCCTATCCCTAACCATAACCCTAACCCTAACAGTAACGCAAACCTAACAATAACACTAACCCTAACCTAACCCTAACCCTAAACCTAACCCTACCCTAACCCTAACCCTAACCCTAACCCTAACCCTAACCCTAACGCAAACCTAACCCTAACACTAACCTTAATCCTACCCCTACCCCTAACAGAAACCTAACACAAACCGTAACCCTAAACCTAAACCTAACGCAAACGTAACACTAACCTTAACCCTAAACCTAACCCTAACGCATACCTAACACTAACACTTACCCTAACCCTAACGCAAACCTAACCATAAACCTAAACCTAACCCTAACCTTAACCCTAATCCTAACCCTAACCCTAACCGTAACCTAACCCTAACTCTAACCCTAATCCTAACCTAACCCTAACCCTAACCCTAACCCTAACCCTAACCCCAACACTAACGCAATCCTAACCCTATCCCTAACCCTAAAACAAACCTAACCCTAACCCTAACCCTAACCATAACCATATCCCTAACCCTAACCGTAATGCAAACCTAACCCTAACACTAACACTAACACTAACACTGACCCTAACCCTAACTCAAACCTAACCCTAACCCTAACCCTAAACCTAACACAACCTAAAGCTAAACCTAACCCTAACTCGAAAACCAACATTAACCCTAACCTAACCTAACCCTGACCCTAAACCTAACCGTAACCCTACCCTAACCCTAACCCTAACCCTAACCCTAAACCTAACCCTAAACCTAACGAAAACCCTTATGAAATCCTAACCCAAAAACTAACCCTAACCCTATCGCAAACCTAACCCTAACCCTAACCCTAACCCTAACCCTAACCCTAAACCTTACCATAACCCTAACATTAACCCTAACCCTAACGCTAACCCTAACCCTAACGCAAACCTAACCCTAACCGTAACATTAACCCAAACCCTAACCCTAACCCTAAACCTAACCCTAACCCTAACCCTAACGCAAACCTAACCCTAACCCTAACCCTAACCCTAACCCTAACGCAAACTTAACCCTAAACCTAACCCTAACCATAATCCTAACCCTATACCTAACCCTAACCCTAACAGAAACCTAACCATATCCCAAACCCTAACCCTACCCCTAAACCTAACACAAACCTAACACTAAACCTAACCATAAACCTAACCCTAACCCTAACGCAAACCTAACCCTAACCCTAACCCTAACCCTAACCCTAACCCTAACTCTAACACCAACGCAAAGCTAACCCTAACCCTAATCCTAACCCTAACCCTAACGCATTCCTAACCGTAACACTTACCCTAACCCTAACGCAAACCTAAACCTAAACCTAACCCTAACCCTAACCCTAACCCTAACCCTAACCCAAAACCTAACCCTAAGGCTAACCTAACCCTAACCCTAACCCTAACGCAAACCTAACCCTAAACCTAACCCTAAACCTAACCCTAACCCTAACCCTAAACCTAACCCTAACCCTAAACCTAACCCTAACCCTAACCTAACACTAAACCTAACCCTAACGCAAACCTAACCCTAACCCTAACCCAAAACAAACCTAACCCAAACACTAACCCTAACCCTATCGCAAACCTAACCTTAACCCTAACCCTAACCCTAACCCTAAGACTAACGCAAAGCTAATCCTAACCCTAAACCTAGCCCTAACCCTAACCCTAACCCTAACCATAACCATAACCTAACCGTAACCCTAACCCTAACACAAACCTAACCCTAACCCTAACCCTAACCCTAACCCTAACCCTAACGCAAACCTAACCCTAAACCTAACCCTAACCCTAACCCTAACCTAACCCTAACCCTACACTACCTAACCCTAACCCTAACCATAACCCTAAACCTAACTCTAATCCTAACCCAAACGCAAACCTAAGCCTAACCCTAACCCTAACCCTAACCCTAACACTAAGGCAAAGCTAACCCTAACACTAACCCTAACCCTAACGCATACCTAACCCTAACCCTTACCCTAACCCTAACGCAAACCTAACCCTAAACCTAACCCTAACCCAAACCCTAACCCTAACCCTCACCAAACCCTAACCATAACCTAACCCTAAACCTAACACTAACCCTAACCTAACCCTAACCCTAACCCTATCCCTAATCCTAACCATAACCATAACCCTAACCTTAAACCTAATCCTATCCCTAACTATGAGGCAAACCTAACCCTAACCCTAACCACAACCCTAACCATAACCGTAACGCAAACCTAACAATCACACCAACCCTAACCCTAACCCTAACCATTACCCTACCCTAACCCTAACCCTAACCCTAACCCTAACCCTAACCCTAAACCTAACGAAAACCCTAACGCAAACCTAACCCTAACCCTAAACCTAACCCTATCGCAAACATAACCCTAACCCTAACCCTAACGCAAACCTAACCCTAACCCTAACCCTACCCCTAACCCTAACCCTAAACCAAACAGAAACCTAACCCTAACACTAACCCTATCCCAAACATAACCCCAACCCTAACCCTAACCCTAAACCTAACCCTAAACCTAAACCCTAACCCTAACCCTAACCCTAAACCTAATCCTAACCCTAAACCTAACCCTAAACCTAACCCTAACGCAAACCTAACCCTAATCCTAACCATAAACCCAATCCTAACGCAAACCTAACCCTAACCCTAACACTAATCCTAACCTTAACGCAAACCTAATCATTAACTTAACGCTAACCTTAAAACCCTAACGCTAATCCTAACCCTAACCCTAAACCTAAACCTAAACCCTAGTCCTAAGCCTAACCGTAACCCTAACCCTAACCGTAACCGTAACCCTAACCCTAACCCTAACGCAAACCTTACCGTAAACCTAACCTTAACCCTAACCCTAACCCTAACCCTAACCCTAACTCTAACCCTAACCCTATACTAACGCAAACCTAACCCTAACCCTAACATTAACCCTAACACTAAACCTAACCCTAAACCTAACACTAACCGTAACCCTAACACAAACCTAACCCTAACCCTAAACCTAACCCTAACCCTAACCCTAACCCTAAAGCAAACCTAACCCTAAACCTAACCCTAACCCTAACCCTAACCCTAACCCTAAACCTAATCCTAACCCTAAACCTAACCCTAACGCAAACCTAACCCTAATCCTAACCATAAACCCAACCCTATCGCAAACCTAACCCTAACCCTAAACCTAACAGAAACCTAACACTAAACCTAACCCTAAACCTAACCCTAACTCTAACGCAAACCTAACCCTAACCCTAAAGTTAACCCTAACCTTAACCCTTACACTAACGCAAAGCTAACCGTAACCCTATCCCTAACTCTAATCCTAACGCATTCCTAAAATTAACACTTACCATAACCCTAACGCAAAACTAAGCCTAAACCTAACCATAACCCTAACCCTAATCCTAACCCTAACCCTAACCCTAACCTAACCCTAACCCTAACCCTAACCTAACCCTAAACCTAACCCTAACCCTAACCTAACCCTAACCCTAACCCTAACCCTAACGCAAACCCAACCCTAACCCTAACCCAAAACAAACCTAACCCTAACCCTAACCCTAAACCTAATCCTAACCCTAACCCTTACGCAAACCTAAGCCTAATCCTAACCATAACCCTAACCCTAACAGTAACGCAAACCTAACAATAACACTAACCCTAACCCTAACCCTAAGGCAAACCTAACCTGAACCCTAGCCATAACCCTAACTCAACCTAAATCTAAACCTAACCCAAACCCGAAACCTAACATTAACACTAACCCTAACCTAACCCTAACCCTAAACCTAACCCTACCCTAACCCTAACCCTAACCCTAACACTAACCCTAACGCAAACCTAACCCTAAACATAACCCTAACCCTAACCCTACCCCTAACAGTAACCTAACACAAACCCTAACCCTAACCCTAAACCTAACGCAAACGTAACACTATCCCTAACCCTAAACCTAACCCTAACGCATACCTAATACTAACCCTTACCCTAACCCTAACGCAAACCTAACCCTAAACCTAAACCAAACCCTAACCTTAACACTAATCCTAACCCTAACCCTAACCGTAACCTAACCCTAACTCTAACCCTAATCTAACCTAACCCTAACCCTTACCCTAACCCTAACCCTAACCCCAACCCTAACGCAATCCTAACCCTATCCCTAACCCTAAAACAAACCTAACCCTAACCCTAACCCTGACGCATACCTAACCCTAACCATAACCATATCCCTAACCCTAACCGTAATGCAAACCTAACCCTAACACTAACACTAACACTAACCCTGACCCTAACCCTAACTCAAACCTAACCCTAACCCTAACTCTAACCCTAACACAACCTAAAGCTAAACCTAACCCTAACTCGAAAACCAACATTAACCCTAACCTAACCTAACCCTAACCCTAAACCTAACCCTAAACCTACCCTAACCCTAACCCTAACCCTAACCCTAAACCTAACCCTAAACCTAACGAAAACCCTTATGAAATCCTAACCCAAAAACTAACCCTAACCCTATCGCAAACCTAACCCTAACCCTAACCCTAACCCTAACCCTAACCCTAACCCTAAACCTTACCATAACCCTAACATTAACCCTAACCCTAACGCTAACCCTAACCCTAATGCAAACCTAACCCTAACCCTAACATTAACCCAAACCCTAACCCTAACCCTAAACCTAACCCTAACCCTAACTCTAACGCAAACCTAACCCTAACCCTAACCCTAACCCTAACCCTAACGCAAACCTAACCCTAACCATAATCCTAACCCTAAACCTAACCCTAACCCTAACAGAAACCTAACCATATCCCAAACCCTAACCCTAACCCTAAACCTAACACAAACCTAACACTAAACCTAACCATAAACCTTACCCTAACCCTAACGCAAACCTAACCCTAACCCTAACCCTAACCCTAACCCTAACACCAACGCAAAGCTAACCCTAACCCTAATCCTAACCCTAACCCTAACGCATTCCTAACCGTAACACTTACCCTAACCCTAACGCAAACTTAACCCTAAACCTAACCCTAACCCTAAAACAAACCTAACCCTAACCCTAACCCTAAACCTAAGCCAAACCCTAAACCTAACGCAAACCTAACCCTAACCCTAACCCTAACCCTAACACAAGCTAAATCTTAACATAACCCTAACCCGAATCCTAACATTAACCCTAACGCTATCCTAACCCTAAACCCTAACCCTAACCCTAACCCTAACCCTAACCCTAACCCTACCCTAACCCTAACCCTAACCCTAAACCTAAACCTAACCCTAACCCTAACCCTAACCCTAAACCTAACGAAAACCCTAACGCAAACATAACCCTAAACCTAACACTAACCTTAACCCTAACCCCATCCCTAAACCTAACCCTAACCCTAACCCTAAAGCAAACCAACCCTAACCCTAACCCTAACCCTATCGCAAACCTAACCCTAACCCTAAACCTAACAGAAAACTAACACTAAACCTAACCCTAAACCTAACCCTAACCCTAACGCAAACCTAACCCTAACCCTAAAGTTAACCCTAACCCTAACCCTTACACTAACGCAAAGCTAACCCTAACCCTATCCCTAACTCTAATCCTAACGCATTCCTAAAATTAACACTTACCATAACCCTAACGCAAAACTAAGCCTAAACCTAACCCTAACCCTAACCCTAACCCTAAACCTAACCCTAACCCTAACCCTAACCTAACCCTAACCCTAACCCTAACATAACCCTAAACCTAACCCTAACCCTAACCTAACCCTAACCCTAACCCTAACCCTAACGCAAACCCAACCCTAACCCTAACCCAAAACAAACCTAACCCTAACCCTAACCCTAAACCTAATCCTAACCCTAACCCTTATGCAAACCTAAGCCTATCCCTAACCATAACCCTAACCCTAACAGTAACGCAAACTTAACAATAACACTAACCCTAACCCTAACTCTAACGCAAACCTAACCCGAACCCTAGCCATAACCCTAACTCAACCTAAATCTTAACCTAACCCAAACCCGAAACCTAACATTAACCCTAACCCTAACCTAACCCTAACCCTAACCCTAACCCTACCCTAACCCTAACCCTAACCCTAACCCTAACCCTAAACCTAACCCTAACGCAAACCTAACCCTAACCAT
>NC_142501.1:97223787-97226287 GCF_057876585.1 Rhinolophus sinicus
ACCCTTACCCTAACCCTAACGCAAACCTAACCCTAAACATAACCCTAACCCTAGCCCTAACCCTAACCCTAACCCTAACCGTAACCATAACCTAACCGTAACCCTAACCCTAACACAAACCTAACCCTAACCCTAACCCTAACCCTAACCCTAACCCTAACGCAAAACTAACCCTGAACCTAACCCTAACCCTAACACTAAACCTAACCCTAACCCTACAGTACCTAAACCTAACCCTAACCCTAACCCTAAACCTAACTCTAATCCTAACCCAAACGCAAACCTAAGCCTAACCCGAACCCTAACCCTAACCCTAACACTAAGGCAAAGCTAACCCTAACCCTAACCCTAACCCTAACCCTAACGCATACCTAACCCTAACCCTTACCCTAACCCTAACGAAAACCTAACCCTAAACCTAACCCTAACCCAAACCCTAACCCTAACCCTAACCCTAACCCTAACCATAACCTAACCCTAAACCTAACCCTAACCCTAACTTAACCCTAACCCTAACCCTAACCCTAACCCTAACCATAACCATAACCCTAACCTTAAACCTAATCCTATCCCTAACTATGACACAAACCTAACCCTAACCCTAACCACAACCCTAACCATAACCGTAACGCAAACCTAACAATCACACCAACTCTAACCCTAACCCTAACCATTACCCTACCCTAACCCTAACCCTAACCCTAACCCTAACCCTAATCCTAACCCTAAACCTAACGAAAAACCTAACGCAAACCTAACCCTAACCCTAAACCTAACCCTATCGCATACATAACCCTAACCCTAACCCTAACGCAAACCTAACCCTAACCCTAACCCTAACCCTAACCCTAAACCAAACAGAAACCTAACCCTAACACTAACCCTATCCCAAACCTAACCCCAACCCTAACCCTAACCCTAAACCTAACCCTAAACCTAAACCCTAACCCTAACCCTAACCCTAAACCTAATCCTAACCCTAAACCTAACCCTAAACCTAACGCTAACGCAAACCTAACCCTAATCCTAACCCTAAACCCAACCCTAACGCAAACCTAATCCTAACCCTAACACTAATACTAACCTTAACGCAAACCTAATCATTAACTTAACGCTAACCTTAAAACCCTAACGCTAATCCTAACCCTAACCCTAACCCTAAACCTAAACCCTAGTCCTAACCCTAACCGTAACCCTAACCCTAACCTTAACCGTAACCCTAACCCTAACCCTAACGCAAACCTTACCGTAACCCTAACCTTAACCCTAACCCTAACCCTAACCCTAACCCTAACCCTAACCCTAACTCTAACCCTAACCCTATACTAACGCAAACCTAACCCTAACCCTAACATTAACCCTAACCCTAAACCTAACCCTAAACCTAACACTAACCGTAACCCTAACACAAACCTAACCCAAACCCTAACCCTAACCCTAACCCTAACCCTAACCCTAACGCAAACCTAACCCTAAACCTAATCCTAACCCTAACCCTAAACCTAACCCTAACCCTAACAGTACCTAACCCTAACCCTAACCCTAACCATAAACCTAACTCTAATCCTAACCCAAACGCAAAACTAAGCCTAACCCTAACCCTAACCCTAACCATAACACTAAGGCAAAGCTAAACCTAACCCTAACCTTAACCCTAACGCATACGTAACCCTAACCCTTACCCTAACCCTAACGCAAACATAACCCTAAACCTAACCCTAACCCTAACCCTAACCCTAACCCTAACTCTAACTCAAACCTAACCCTAACCCTAACCAAACCCTAACCTAACCCTAACCCTAACCCTAACCCTAACGCAAACATAACCCTAACCCTAACCCTAACCCTAAAACAAACCTAACCCTAACCCTAACCCTAAACCTAAGCCTAACCCTAACCCTAACGCAAACCTAACCCTAACCCTAACACAAGCTAAATCTTAACCTAACCCTAACCCGAAACCTAACATTAACCCTAAACCTAACCTAACCCTAAACCCTAACCCTAACCCTAACCCTAACCCTAACTCTAACCCTAACCCTATACTAACGCAAACCTAACACTAACCCTAACATTAACCCTAACCCTAAACCTAACCCTAAACCTAACACTAACCGTAACCCTAACGCAAACATAACCCTAAACCTAATCCTAACCCTAACCCTAACCCCATCCCTAAACCTAACCCTAACCATAACCCTAACGCAAACCAACCCTAACCCTAACCCTAACCCTATCGCAAACCTAACCCTAACCCTAAACCTAACCGTAACCCTAACCCTAACGCAAACCTAACCCTAACCCTAACCCTAACCCTAAACCTAACTCTAACCCTAACAGAAACCTAACCCAAACCCTACCCCTAAACCTAACGCAAACCTAACACTAACCCTAAAACTAAACCTAACCCTAACCCTAACGCAAACCTAACCTAAACCCTAACCCTAACCCTAACCCTAACCCTAACCCTAACCCTAACCCTAACCCTAAACCTGACGCA
>NC_142501.1:97228787-97231287 GCF_057876585.1 Rhinolophus sinicus
ACCTAACACTTACCCTAACCCTAACCGCATCCCTAAACCTAACCCTAACCTTAACCTAACGCAAACCTAACCCTAACCCTAACCCTAACCCTAACCCTAAACCTAACCCTAAACCTAACCATAACGCTAACCCTAACCCTAACCGTAACCTAACCCTATCCCTAACCCTAACCCTAACCTAACCCTAACCCTAACCCTAACCCTAACCCTAAACCTAACGAAAACCCTAACGCAAACCTAACCCTAACCCTAACCCTAACCCTATTGCAAACCAAACTCTAACCCTAAACCTCACCCTAACCCTAACCCTAACGCAAACCTAACCCTAACCCTAACACTAACCCTAACCCTAACCCTAACCCTAACCCTAACAGAAACCTAACCCTAACCCTAACCCTAACCCTAAACCTAACCCTAACCCTAACCCTAACCTAACCCTAACCCTAACGCAAACCTAACCCTAACCCTAACCCAAAACAAACCTAACCCAAACACTAACCCTAACCCTATCGTAAACCTAACCCTAACCCTAACCCTAACCCTAAGACTAACGCAAAGCTAATCCTAACCCTAACTCTAACCCTAAACCTAACGCATACCTAACCATAACCCTTACCCTAACCCTAACGCAAACCTAACCCTAAACCTAACCCTAACCCTAGCCCTAAACCTAACCCTAACCCTAACCGTAACCATAACCTAACCGTAACCCTAACCCTAACACAAACCTAACCCTAACCCTAACCCTAACCCTAACCCTAAAGCAAACCTAACCCTAAACCTAACCCTAACCCTAACACTAAACCTAACCCTAACCCTACAGTACCTAACCCTGACCCTAACCCTAACCCTAAACCTAACTCTAATCCTAACCCAAACGCAAACCTAAGCCTAACCCGAACCCTAACCCTAACCCTAACACTAAGGCAAAGCTAACCCTAACCCTAACCCTAACCCAAACCCTAACCCTAACCCTAACCCTAACCCTAACCCTAACCCTAACCCTAACCTAACCCTAAACCTAACCCTAACCCTAACCTAACCCTAACCCTAACCCTAACCCTAACCCTAACCATAACCATAACCCTAACCCTAACCCTAACCCTAACCTAACCCTAAACCTAACCCTAACCCTAACCTAACCCTAACCCTAACCCTAACCCAAACCCTAACCATAACCATAACCCTAACCTTAAACCTAATCCTATCCCTAACTATGACGCAAACCTAACCCTAACCCTAACCACAACCCTAACCATAACCGTAACGCAAACCTAACAATCACACCAACCCTAACCCTAACCCTAACCATTACCCTACCCTAACCCTAACCCTAACCCTAAACCTAACCCTATCGCAAACATAACCCTAACCCTAACCCTAACGCAAACCTAACCCTAACCCTAACCCTAACCCTAACCCTAAACCAAACAGAAACCTAACCCTAACCCTAACCCTATCCCAAACCTAACCCTAACCCTAACCCTAACCCTAAACCTAACCCTAAACCTAAACCCTAACCCTAACCCTAACCCTAAACCTAATCCTAACCCTAAACCTAACCCTAAACCTAACCCTAACGCAAACCTAACCCTAATCCTAACCCTAAACCCAACCCTAACGCAAACCTAATCCTAACCCTAACACTAATCCTAACCTTAACGCAAACCTAATCATTAACTTAACGCTAACCTTAAAACCCTAACGCTAATCCAAACCCTAACCCTAACCCTAAACCTAAACCCTAGTCCTAACCCTAACCGTAACCCTAACCCTAACCGTAACCGTAACCCTAACCCTAACCCTAACGCAAACCTTACCGTAACCCTAACCTTAACCCTAACCCTAACCCTAACCCTAACCCTAACTCTAACCCTAACCCTATACTAACGCAAACCTAACCCTAACCCTAACATTAACCCTAACCCTAACCTAACCCTAAACCTAACACTAACCGTAACCCTAACACAAACCTAACCCTAACCTTAACCCTAACCCTAACCCTAACCCTAACCCTAACGCAAACCTAACCCTAAACCTAACCCTAACCGTAACCCTAAACCTAACCCTAACCCTAACAGTACCTAACCCTACCCCTAACTCTAACCATAAACCTAAATCTAATCCTAAACCAAACGCAAAACTAAGCCTAACCCTAACCCTAACCCTAACCCTAACACTAAGGCAAAGCTAAACCTAACCCTAACCTTAACCCTAACGCATACCTAACCCTAACCCTTACCATAACCCTAACGCAAAACTAACCCTAAACCTAACCCTAACCTTAACCCTAACCCTAACCCTAACCCTAACCCTAACCTAACCCTAACCCTAACCAAACCCTAACCTAACCCTAACCCTATCCCTAACCCTAACGCAAACTTAACACTAACCCTAACGCTAACCCTAAAACAAACCTAACCCTAACCCTAACCCTAAAACTAAACCTAACCCTAACCCTAACGCAAACCTAACCCTAACCCTAACCCTAACACTAACA
>NC_142501.1:97241287-97248787 GCF_057876585.1 Rhinolophus sinicus
CCTAACCCTAACCCTAACCCTAATCCTAACCCTAACCCTAAGCCTAAACCTAACCCTAACGCAAACCTTAAACCTAACCCTAACCTTAACCCTAACCCTAACCCTAACCCTAACCCTAACGCAAACCTAACCCTAACCCTAACCCTAACCCTAACCCTAACACTAACGCAAAGCTACCCCTAACCGTAACCCTAACCCTAACCCTAAACCCAACGCATACCTAACCCTACCCTTACCCTAACCCTAACGCAAAACTATCCCTAAACCTAACCCTAACCTTAAACCTAACCCTAAACCTAACCCCAACCTTAACAGAAACCTAACCCTAACTTTAACCCTAACCCTAACCCTAACACTAACGCAAAGCTAACCCTAACCCTAACCCTAACCCTAACCATAACGCATACCTATCCCTAACCCTTACCCTAACCCTAACGCAAACCTAACGCTAAACCTAACCCTAACCCTAACCCTAACGCTAACCCTAACACTAACCCTAACCCTAACCCTAACCCTAACCCTAAACTTAACCCTAACCCTAACCCTACCCTAACCCTAACCCTAACCCTAACCCTACCCTAACCCTAACTCTAACCCTAACCCTAACCCTAACCCTAACCCGAACCCTACCCTAAACCTAAACCTAACCCTAACCCTAACCCTAACCCTAACCGTAAACCTAACCTTAACCCTAACACTAACCTTAACCCTAACCCTAACCCTAACCCTAACCCTAACCCTAAGCCTAACCCTAACCCTAACGCAAACCTAACCCTAAACCTAAACCTAACCCTAACCCTAACCTTATCCCTAACCCTAACCCTAACCTAACCCTAACCCTAACACTAACACTAACCTAACCCTAACCCTAACCCTAACCCTAACCCAAACCCTAACCCTAACCCAAACCCTAACGCAAACCTAACTCTAACCATAACCCTAAAACAAACCTAACCCTAACCCTAACCCTAAACCTAATCCTAACCCTAACCCTTACGCAAACCTATCCCTAACCCTAACCATAACCCTAACCCTAACCGTAACGCAAACCTAACAATAACACTAACCCTAACCCTAACCTAACCTTAACGCAAACATAACACTAACCCTTACCCTAACCCTAACACAACCTAAATCTAAACCTAACCCTAAACCGAAACCTAACATTAACCCTAACACTAACCTAACCCTAACACTAACCCTAACCCTAACCCTACCCTAACCCTAACCCTAACCCTAACCCTACCCTAACCCTAATTCTAACCCTAACCCTAACCCTAACCCTAACACTAACCCTACCCTAACCCTAACCCTAACCCTAACCCTAACCCTAACCCTAACCCTAACCTTAAGCCTAACCCTAACCCTAACGCAAACCTAACCCTAAACCTGAACCTAACCCTAACCCTAACCATATCCCTAACCCTAACCCTAACGTAACCCTAACCCTAACCCTAACCCTAACCCAACCTTAACCCTAACCCTAACCCTAACCAAACCCTAACCCTAACCACAACCCTAAAGCAAACCTAACCCTAACCATAACCCTAAAACAAACCTAACCCTAACCCTAACCCTAAACCTTATCCAAACCTAACCCTTACGCAAACCTAACCCTAACCATAACCATAACCCTAACCCTAACCGTAAAGCAAACCCTACAATAACACTAACCCTAACCCTAACCCTAACCCTAACGCAAACCTATCCCTAACCCTAACCCTAACCCTAACACAACCTAAATCTAAACCTAACCCTAACCCGCAACCTAACAATTACCCTAAACCTAACCTAACCCTAACACTAACCCTAACCCTAACCCTAACCCTAACCTTACCCTAAACTTAACGAAAACCGTAACGCAATCCTAACCCTAACCCTAACCCTAAACCTATCGCAAACCTAACCCTAACCCTAAACCTAACACTAACCCCAACCCTAACGTAAATCTAACCCTAACCCTAACCCTAACCCTAAACCTAACGAAAACCCTAACGCAAACCTAACCCTAACCCTAACCCTAACTCTATTGCAAACCTAACTCTAACCCTAAACCTCACCCTAACCCTAACCCTAACGCAAACCTAACCCTAACCCTAACACTAATCCTAACCCTAACCCTAACCCTAACCCTAACCCTAACAGAAACCTAACCCTAACCCTAACCCTAACCCTAAACCTAACCCTAACGCTAACCTAACCCTAACCCTATCGCAAACCTAACCCTAACCCTAACCCAAAACAAACCTAACCCAAACACTAACCATAACCCTATCGTAAACCTAACCCTAACCCTAACCCTAACCCTAACCGTAACCATAACCTAACCGTAACCCTAACCCTAACACAAACCTAACCCTAACCCTAACCCTATCCCTAAAGCAAACCTAACCCTAAACCTAACCCTAACCCTAACACTAAACCTAACTTTAACCCTACAGTACCTAACCCTAACCCTAACCCTAACCCTAAACCTAACTCTAATCCTAACCCAAACGCAAACCTAAGCCTAACCCGAACCCTAACCCTAACTCAAACACTAAGGCATAGCTAACCCTAACCCTAACCCTAACCCTAACGCATACCTAACCCTAACCCTTACCCTAACCCTAACGCAAACCTAACCCTAAACCTAACCCTAACACAAACCCTAACCCTAACCCTAACCCTAACCCTAACCCTAACCCTAACCTAACCCTAAACCTAACCCTAACCCTAACCTAACCCTAACCCTAACCCTAACCCTAACCCTAACCCTAACCATAACCATAACCCTAACCTTAAACCTAATCCTATCCCTAACTATGACGCAAACCTAACCCTAACCCTAACCACAACCCTAACCATAACCGTAACGCAAACCTAACAATCACACCAACCCTAACCCTAACCCTAACCATTACCCTACCCTAACCCTAACCCTAACCCTAAACCTAACCCTATCGCAAACATAACCCTAACCCTAACCCTAACGCAAACCTAACCCTAACCCTAACCCTAACCCTAACCCTAACCCTAAACCAAACAGAAACCTAACCCTAACCCTAACCCTATCCCAAACCTAACCCTAACCCTAACCCTAACACTAAACCTAACCCTAACCCTAAACCCTAACCCTAACCCTAACCCTAAACCTAATCCTAACCCTAAACCTAACCCTAAACCTAACCCTAACGCAAACCTAACCCTAATCCTAACCCTAAACCCAAACCTAACGCAAACCTAATCCTAACCCCAACACTAATCCTAACCTTAACGCAAACCTAATCATTAACTTAACGCTAACCTTAAAACCCTAACGCTAATCCTAACCCTAACCCTAACCCTAAACCTAAACCCTAGTCCTATCCCTAACCGTAACCCTAACCCTAACCCTAACGCAAACCATACCGTAACCCTAACCTTAACCCTAACCCTAACCCTAACCCTAACCCTAACTCTAACCCTAACCCTATACTAACGCAAACATAACCCTAACCCTAACATTAACCCTAACCGTAAACCTAACCCTAAACCTAACACTAACCGTAACCCTAACACAAACCTAACCCTAACCTTAACCCTAACCCTAACCCTAACCCTAACCCTAACCCTAACCCTAACCCTAACGCAAACCTAACCGTAAACCTAACCCTAACCGTAACCCTAAACCTAACGCTAACCCTAACAGTACCTAACCCTAACCCTAACCCTAACCATAAACCTAACTCTAATCCTAACCCAAACGCAAAACTAAACCTAACCCTAACCCTAACCCTAACCCTAACACTAAGGCAAAGCTAAACCTAACCCTAACCTTAACCCTAACGCATACCTAACCCTAACCCTTACCCTAACCCTAACGCAAACCTAACCCTAAACCTAACCCTAACCTTAACCCTAACCCTAACCCTAACGCAAACCTAACCCTAACCCTAAACCTAACCCTATCGCAAACATAACCCTAACCCTAACCCTAACGCAAACCTAACCCTAACCCTAACCCTAACCCTAACCCTAACCCTAACCCTAAACCAAGGAGAAACCTAACCCTAACCCTAACCCTATCCCAAACCTAACACCAACCCTAACCCTAACCCTAAACCTAACCCTAAACCTAAACCCTAACCCTAACCCTAACCCTAAACCTAATCCTAACCCTAAACCTAACCCTAAACCTAACCCTAACGCAAACCTAACCCTAATCCTAACCCTAAACCCAACCCTAACGCAAACCTAATCCTAAACCTAACACTAATCCTAACCTTAACGCAAACCTAATCATTAACTTAACGCTAACCTTAAAACCCTAACGCTAATCCTAACCCTAACCCTAACCCTAAACCTAAACCCTAGTCCTAACCCTAACCGTAACCCTAACCCTAACCGTAACGGTAACCCTAACCCTAACCCTAACGCAAACCTTGCCGTAACCCTAATCTTAACCCTAACCCTAACCTTAACCCTAACCCTAACCCTAACCCTAACCCTAACCCTAACTCTAACCCTAACCCTATACTAACGCAAACCTAACCCTAACCCTAACATTAACCCTTACCCTAAACCTAACCCTAAACCTAACACTAACCGTAACCCTAACGAAAACATAACCCTAAACCTAACCCTAACCCTAACCCTAACCCCATCCCTAAACCTAATACTAACCCTAACCCTAACGCAAACCAACCCTAACCCTAACCCTAACCCTATCGCAAACCTAATCCTAACCCTAAACCTAACCGTAACCCTAACCCTAACGCAAACCTAACCCTAACCCTAACCCTAACCCTAAACCTAACTCTAACCCTAACAGAATCCTAACCCAAACCCTAACCCTAAACCTAACGCAAACCTAACACTAACCCTAACCCTAAACCTAACCCTAACCGTAACGCAAACCTAACCCAAACCCTAAACCTAACCCTAAACCTAACCCTAACCCTAACCCTAAACCTGACGCAAACATAACTCTAACCCTAACCCTAACCCTAACCCTAACAGAAACCTAACCCTAACCCTAAACCTAACCCTAAACCTAACGCAAACCTAACCCTAACCCTAACCCTAACCCTAACCCTAACCCTAACCCTAAACCTAACCCTAACCCTAACACTAACCCTAACCCTAAACCTAACGAAAACCATCACACAAACATAACCCTAAACCGAACCATAACCCTATCGCATACCTAACCCTAAACCTAAACCTAACACTAACCCTAACCCTAACACAAGCTAAATCTTAACCTAACCCTAACCCGAAACCTAACATTAACCCTAACCCTAACCTAACCCTAACCCTAAACATGACGCAAACCTAACACTAACCCTAACCCTAAACCTAATCCTAACCCTAACCCTAACCCTAACAGAAACCTAACCCTAACCCTAACCCTAACCCTAAACCTGACGCAAACCTAACACTAACCCTAACCCTAAACCTAACCCTAACCCTAACCTTAACCCTAACCCTAACAGAAACCTAACCCTAACCCTAAACCTAACCCTAAACCTAACGCAAACCTAACACTAACCCTAACCCTAACCCTAACCCTAACCCTAACCCTAACCCTAACCCTAACCCTAACCTAACCTAACCCTAACCCTAACCTAACCCTAACCCTAACCCTAACCCTAACCCTAACCCTAACCCTAACGCAAACCTAACCCTAACCATAACCCTAAAACAAACCTAACCCTAACCCTAACCCTAACCCTATCGCAAACCTAACCCTAACCCTAACCCTAACCGTAACCCTACCCCTAACGCAAACCTAACCCTAACCCTAACCCTAACCCTAACCCTAACCCTAAACCTAACCCTAACCCTAACCCTAACCCTAACCCTAAACCTAACGAAAACCCTCACGCACACATAACCCTAAACCGAACCATAACCCTATCGCATACCTAACCCTAAACCTAAACCTAACCCTAACCCTAACCCTAACACAAGCTAAATCTTAACCTAACCCTAACCCGAAACCTAACATTAACCCTAACCCTAACCTAACCCTAACCCTAACCCTAACCCTAACCCTAATCCTAACCCTAACCCTACCCGAAACCTAACCCTAACCCTAACCCTAAACCTAACCCTAAACCTAACCCTAACCATAAACCTAACGAAAACCCTAACGCAAACATAACCCTAAACCTAGCCCTAACCCTAACCCTAACCCCATCCCTAAACCTAACCCTAACCCTAACCCTAACGCAAACCAACCCTAACCCTAACCCTAACCCTATCGCAAACCTAACCCTAACCCTAAACCTAACCGTAACCCTAACCCTAATGCAAACCTAACCCTAACCCTAACCCTAAACCTAACTCTAACCCTAACAGAAACCTAACCCAAACCCTAACCCTAAACCTAACGCAAACCTAACACTAACCCTAACCCTAAACCTAACCCTAACCCTAACGCAAACCTATCCCAAACCCTAACCCTAACCCTAACCCTAACCCTAACCCTAACCCTAACCATAAACCTGACGCAAACCTAACACTAACCCTAACCGTAACCCTAACCCTAACGAAACCTAACCCTAACCCTAAACCTAACCCTAAACCTAACGCAAACCTAAAACTAACCCTAACCCTAACCCTAACCCTAACCCTAACCCTAACCCTAAACCTAACCCTAACCCTAACCCTAACCCTTAACCTAACAAAAACCCTCACGCAAAGATAACCCTAAACCTAACCATAACCCTATCGCATACCTAACCATAAATCTAAACCTAACCCTAACCCTAACCCTAACGCAAACCTAACCCAAACTATTACCCTAACCCTAACCCTAACCCTAACAGAAACCTAACCCTAACCCTAACCCTAACCCTAATCCTGACGCAAACCTAACACTAACCCTAACCCTAAACCTAACCCTAACCCTAACCCTAACCCTAACCCTAACTGAAACCTAACCCTAACCCTAAACCTAACCCTAAACCTAACGCAACCTAACACTAACCCTCACCCTAACCCTAACCCTAACCCTAACCCTAACCCTAACCCTAACCTAACCTAACCCTAACGCTAACCTAACCCTAACCCTAACCCTAACCCTAACCCTAACCCTAACCCTAACCCTAACGCAAACCTAACCCTAACCATAACCCTAAAACAAACCTAACCCTAACTCTAACCCTAACCCTATCGCAAACCTAACCCTAACCCTAACCCTAACCGTAACCCTACCCCTAACGCAAACCTAACCCTAACCCTAACACTAACCCTAACCCTAACCCTAACAGAAACCTGAACCTAACCCTAACCCTAACCTAACGCAAACCTAACACTAACCCTAACCCTAACTCTAACCCTAAACCTAACGCAAAGCTAACCCTAACCCTAACCCTAACCCTAACCCTATTGCAAACCTAACCCTAACCCTAAACCTCACCCTAACCCTAACCCTAACGCAAACCTAACCCTAACCCTAACACTAACCCTAACCCTAACCCTAACCCTAACCCTAACCCTAACAGAAACCTAACCCTAACCCTTAACCTAAAC
>NC_142501.1:97261287-97263787 GCF_057876585.1 Rhinolophus sinicus
ATCCTAACCCCAACACTAATCCTAACCTTAACGCAAACCTAATCATTAACTTAACGCTAACCTTAAAACCCTAACGCTAATCCTAACCCTAACCCTAACCCTAAACCTAAACCCTAGTCCTATCCCTAACCGTAACCCTAACCCTAACCCTAACGCAAACCATACCGTAACCCTAACCTTAACCCTAACCCTAACCCTAACCCTAACCCTAACTCTAACCCTAACCCTATACTAACGCAAACATAACCCTAACCCTAACATTAACCCTAACCGAAAACCTAACCCTAAACCTAACACTAACCGTAACCCTAACACAAACCTAACCCTAACCTTAACCCTAACCCTAACCCTAACCCTAAACCTAACCCTAACCCTAACGCAAACCTAACCGTAAACCTAACCCTAACCGTAACCCTAAACCTAACGCTAACCCTAACAGTACCTAACCCTAACCCTAACCCTAACCATAAACCTAACTCTAATCCTAACCCAAACGCAAAACTAAACCTAACCCTAACCCTAACCCTAACCCTAACACTAAGGCAAAGCTAAACCTAACCCTAACCTTAACCCTAACGCATACCTAACCCTAACCCTTACCCTAACCCTAACGCAAACCTAACCCTAAACCTAACCCTAACCTTAACCCTAACCCTAACCCTAACGCAAACCTAACCCTAACCCTAAACCTAACCCTATCGCAAACATAACCCTAACCTTAACCCTAACGCAAACCTAACCCTAACCCTAACCCTAACCCTAACCCTAACCCTAACCCTAAACCAAGGAGAAACCTAACCCTAACCCTAAACCTATCCCAAACCTAACACCAACCCTAACCCTAACCCTAAACCTAACCCTAAACCTAAACCCTAACCCTAACCCTAACCCTAAACCTAATCCTAACCCTAAACCTAACCCTAAACCTAACCCTAACGCAAACCTAACCCTAATCCTAACCCTAAACCCAACCCTAACGCAAACCTAATCCTAAACCTAACACTAATCCTAACCTTAACGCAAACCTAATCATTAACTTAACGCTAACCTTAAAACCCTAACGCTAATCCTAACCCTAACCCTAACCCTAAACCTAAACCCTAGTCCTAACCCTAACCGTAACCCTAACCCTAACCGTAACGGTAACCCTAACCCTAACCCTAACGCAAACCTTGCCGTAACCCTAATCTTAACCCTAACCCTAACCTTAACCCTAACCCTAACCCTAACCCTAACCCTAACCCTAACTCTAACCCTAACCCTATACTAACGCAAACCTAACCCTAACCCTAACATTAACCCTTACCCTAAACCTAACCCTAAACCTAACACTAACCGTAACCCTAACGAAAACATAACCCTAAACCTAACCCTAACCCTAACCCTAACCCCATGCCTAAACCTAATACTAACCCTAACCCTAACGCAAACCAACCCTAACCCTAACCCTAACCCTATCGCAAACCTAACCCTAACCCTAAACCTAACCGTAACCCTAACCCTAACGCAAACCTAACCCTAACCCTAACCCTAACCCTAAACCTAACTCTAACCCTAACAGAATCCTAACCCAAACCCTAACCCTAAACCTAACGCAAACCTAACACTAACCCTAACCCTAAACCTAACCCTAACCCTAACGCAAACCTAACCCAAACCCTAACCCTAACCCTAAACCTAACCCTAACCCTAACCCTAAACCTGACGCAAACATAACTCTAACCCTAACCCTAACCCTAACCCTAACAGAAACCTAACCCTAACCCTAAACCTAACCCTAAACCTAACGCAAACCTAACCCTAACCCTAACCCTAACCCTAACCCTAACCCTAACCCTAAACCTAACCCTAACCCTAACCCTAACCCTAACCCTAAACCTAACGAAAACCATCACACAAACATAACCCTAAACCGAACCATAACCCTATCGCATACCTAACCCTAAACCTAAACCTAACCCTAACCCTAACCCTAACACAAGCTAAATCTTAACCTAACCCTAACCCGAAACCTAACATTAACCCTAACCCTAACCTAACCCTAACCCTAAACATGACGCAAACCTAACACTAACCCTAACCCTAAACCTAATCCTAACCCTAACCCTAACCCTAACAGAAACCTAACCCTAACCCTAACCCTAACCCTAAACCTGACGCAAACCTAACACTAACCCTAACCCTAAACCTAACCCTAACCCTAACCTTAACCCTAACCCTAACAGAAACCTAACCCTAACCCTAAACCTAACCCTAAACCTAACGCAAACCTAACACTAACCCTAACCCTAACCCTAACCCTAACCCTAACCCTAACCCTAACCCTAAACTAACCTAACCCTAACCCTAACCTAACCCTAACCCTAACCCTAACCCTAACCCTAACCCTAACCCTAACGCAAACCTAACCCTAACCATAACCCTAAAACAAACCTAACCCTAACCCTAACCCTAACCCTATCGCAAACCTAACCCTAACCCTAACCCTAACCGTAACCCT
>NC_142501.1:97293787-97296287 GCF_057876585.1 Rhinolophus sinicus
ACACTAACCCTAACTCTAACCCGAACCCTAACGCAAATATAACCCTAACCCTTACCATAACACTAACACAACCTAAATCTAAACCTAAACCTAAACCGAAACCTAACATTAACCCTAACCCTAACCTAACCCTAACCCAAACCCTAACCCTAACCCTAACCCTAACCCTACCCTAACCCTAACCCTAACCCTAACCCTATCCCTAACCCTAACCCTAACCCTAACCCTAACACTAAACCTAACGAAAACCCTAACGCAAACCTTACCCTAACACTAACCATAAGCCTATCGCAAACCTAACCCTAACCCTAAGCTAACCCTAACCCTAACACTAACCCTAACCCAAACCCTAACCCTAACCCTAACCCTAACCCTAACACTAAACCTAACCCTAACCCTAACCCTAACCCTAACTCTAACCCTAACACTAACCCTAAACCGAACACTAAATCTAACCCTAAACCTAACACTAACCCTAACCCTAACACTAACCCTAAACCTAATCCTAACCCTAACCCTTACGCAAACCTAACCCTAACCCTAACCATAACCCTAAACTTAATCGTAACCATAACCCTGACGCAAACCTAACCCTAACCCTAACCATAACCCTAACCCTAACCGTAACGCAAACCTAACCCTAACACTAACACTAACACTAACCCTAACCCTAACCCTAACGCAAACATAACCCTATACCTAACCCTAACCCTTACACAACCTAAACTTCACCTAACCCTAACTCAAAAACTAACATTAATCCTAACCCTAACCTAACCCTCACCCTAACCCTAACCTTAACCCTACCCTAACACTAAGCCTAACCCTAACCCTAACCCTAACACTAAACCTAACGAAACCCTAACGCAAACCTAACCTAAAAACTAACCATAACCCTATCGCAAACCTAACCCTAAACCTAACCCTAACCGAAACCCTAACCCTAAACCTAACCGTAACCCTAACCTTAAACCTAACCCTAACCTTAACCCTAACCCTAACCCTAACCCTAACCATAACCCTAACGCAAACCTAACCCTAACCCTAACCCTAACCCTACCCCTAACCCTAACGCATACCTAACCCCACCCTTACCCTAACCCTAACGCAAAACAATCCCTAAACCTAACCCTAACCTTAAAACTAACCCTAAACCTAACCCCAACCTTAACAGAAACCTAACCCTAACCCTAACCCTAACCCTAACCCTAAACCTAACGCAAACCTAACACTAACCCTAACCCTAAACCTAACGCTAACCCTAACACTAACCCTAACCCTAACCTAACCCTAACCATAACCCTAACACTAACCTAACCCTAACCCTAACCCTAACCCTCACCCTAACCCTAACCCAAACCCTAACCCTAACCCAAACCCTAACGCAAACATAACTCTAACCGTAACCCTAAAACAAACCTAACCCTAACCCTAACCCTAAACCTAATCCTAACCCTAACCCTTACGCAAACCTAACCCTAACCCTAACCATAACCCTAACCCTAACCGTAACGCAAACCTAACAATAACACTAACCCTAACCCTAATCCTAACCCTAACGCAAACATAACCCTAATCCTAACCCTAACCCTGACACAAACCTAACCCTAACCCTAAACATAACCCTAAACCTAATCCTAACCATAACCCTGACGCAAACCTAACCCTAACCCTAAACATAACCCTAACCCTAACCGTAACGCAAACCTAACCCTAACAATAACACTAACCCTAACCCTAACCCTAACCCTAACGCAAACCTAACCCTATACATAACCCTAACCCTAACACAACCTAAACTTAACGTAACCCTAACTCGAAAACTAACATTAATCCTAACCCTAATTTAACCCTCACCCTAACCCTAACCCTAACCTTACCCTAACCCTAACCCTAATCCTAAACCTAACCCTAACACTAAATCTAACGAAAACCCTAACGCAAACCTAACCTAAAAATTAAATATAACCCTATCGCAAACATAACCCAAAACCTAACCCTAACCCTAACCCTAACCCTAAACCTAACCTTAAACCTAACCTTAACCCTAACACGAACCTTAACCCTAACCCTAACAATAACCCTAACCCTAAGCCTAACCCTAACCCTAACGCAAACCTAACCCTAAACCTAAACCTAACCCTAACCCTAACCTTATCCCTAACCCTAACCCTAACCTAACCCTAACCCTAACCCTAACCCTAACCTAACCTTAACCCTAACCCTAACCCTAACCAAACCCTAACCCTAACCATAACCCTAAAGCAAACCTAACCCTAACCATAACCCTAAAACAAACCTAACGCTAACCCTAACCCTAAACCTTATCCAAACCCTAACCCTTACGCAAACCTAACCCTAACCATAACCATAACCCTAACCCTAACCGTAACGCAAACCCTACAATAACACTAACCCTAACCCTAACCCTAACGCAACCTAACCCTAACCCTAACCATAACACAACCTAAATCTAAACCTAACCCTAACCCGAAACCTA
>NC_142501.1:97313787-97321287 GCF_057876585.1 Rhinolophus sinicus
TAAAGCAAAGCTAACCCTAACCCTAACCCTAACCCTAAGCATAACGCATACCTATCCCTAACCCTTACCCTAACCCTAACGCAAACCTAACGCTAAACCTAACCCTAACCCTAACCCTAACGCTAACCCTAACACTAACCCTAACCCTAACCCTAACCCTAACCCTAACCCTAACCCTACCCTAACCCTAACCCTAACCCTAACCCTACCCTTACCCTAACTCTAACCCTAACCCTAACCCTAACCCTAACCCTAACCCTACCCTAAACTAAACCTAACCCTAACCCTAACCCTAACCCTAACCGTAAACCTAACCTTAACCCTAACACTAACCTTAACCCTAACCCTAACCCTAACCCTAACCCTAAACCTAACGCAAACCTAACAATAACCCTAACCCTAAACCTAACCCTAACCCTAACGCAAACCTAACCCTAACCCTAACCCTAACCCTAACCCTAACCCTAACACTAACGAAAGCTAACCCTAACCCTAACACTAACCCTAACCCTAACGCATACATAACCCTACCCTTACCGTAACCCTAACGCAAACCTAACCCTAACCATAACCCTAAAACAAACCTAACTCTAACCCTAACCCTAAACATAATCCTAACCCTAACCCTTACGCAAACCTAACCCTAACCCAAACCATAACCCTAACCCTAAACTTAACTCAAACCTAAAAATAACACTAACCCTAACTCTAACACGAACCCTAACGCAAACATAACCCTAACCCTTACCATAACACTAACACAACGTAAATCTAAACCTAAACCTAAACCGAAACCTAACATTAACCCTAACCCTAACCTAAGCCTAACCCTAACCCTAACCCTAACCCTACCCTAACCCTAACCCTAACCCTAACCCTAACCCTAACCCTAACCCTAAACCAAACGAAAACCCTAACGCAAACCTTACCATAACCCTAACCCTAACCCTATCGCAAACCTAACCCTAACCCTAAGCTAACCCTAACACTAACCCAAACCCTAACCCTACCCTAACGCTAAACCTACCGTAACCCTAACCCTAACCCAAACCCTAACCCTATCCATAACCCTAAAACAAACCTAACCCTAACCATAACCCTAAACCTAATCCTAACCCTAACCCTGACGCAAACCTAACCCTAACACTAAACATAACGCTAAACGTAATCCTAACCACAACCCTGACGCAAAACTAACCCTAACCCTAAACATAACCCTAACCCTAACCGTAACGCAAACCTAACCCTAACAATAACACTAACCCTAACCCTAACCCTAACCCTAACGCAAACCTAACCCTATACATAACCCTAACCCTAACACAACCTAAACTTTACCTAACCCTAACTCGAAAACTAACATTAATCCTAACCCTAACTTAACCCTCACCCTAACCCTAACCCTAACCCTACCCTAACCCTAACCCTAACCCTAAATCTAACCCTAACACTAAACCTAACGAAAACCCTAACGCAAACCTAACCTAAAAACTAACCATAACCCTATCGCAAACATAACCGTAAACCTAACCCTCACCCTAACCCTAACCCTAAACCTAACCGTAAACCTAACCTGAACCCTAACACTAACCTTAACCCTAACCCTAACCCTAACCCTAATCCTAAACCTAACCCTAAGCCTAACCCTAACCCTAACGCAAACCTTAAACCTAACCCTAACCTTAACCCTAACCCTAACCCTAACCCTAACCCTAACGCAAACCTAACCCTAACCCTAACCCTAACCCTAACCCTAACACTAACGCAAAGCTACCCCTAACCCTAACCCTAACCCTAACCCTAAACCTAACGCATACCTAACCCTACCCTTACCCTAACCCTAACGCAAAACTATCCCTAAACCTAACCCTAACCCTAAACCTAACCCTAACCCTAACCCTAACCCTAACCCTAACTTTAACCCTAACCCTAACCCTAACACTAAAGCAAAGCTAACCCTAACCCTAACCCTAACCCTAACCATAACGCATACCTATCCCTAACCCTTACCCTAACCCTAACGCAAACCTAACGCTAAACCTAACCCTAACCCTAACCCTAACGCTAACCCTAACACTAACCCTAACCCTAACCCTAACCCTAACCCTAACCCTAACCCTACCCTAACCCTAACCCTAACCCTAACCCTACCCTTACCCTAACTCTAACCCTAACCCTAACCCTAACCCTAACCCTAACCCTACCCTAAACTAAACCTAACCCTAACCCTAACCCTAACCCTAACCGTAAACCTAACCTTAACCCTAACACTAACCTTAACCCTAACCCTAACCCTAACCCTAACCGTAAGCCTAACCCTAACCCTAACGCAAACCTAACCCTAAACCTAAACCTAAACCTAACCCTAACCTTATCCCTAACCCTAACCCTAACCTAACCCTAACCCTAACCCAAACACTAACCTAACCCTAACCCTAACCCTAACCCTAACCCAAACCCTAACCCTAACCAAAACCCTAACGCAAACCTAACTCTAACCATAACCCTAAAACAAACCTAACCCTAACCCTAACCCTAAACCTAATCCTAACCCTAACCCTTACGCAAACCTAACCCTAACCCTAACCATAACCCTAACCCTAACCGTAACGCAAACCTAACAATAACACTAACCCTAACCCTAACCTAACCCTAACGCAAACATAACACTAACCCTTACCCTAACCCTAACACAACCTAAATCTAAACCTAACCCTAAACCGAAACCTAACATTAACCCTAACACTAACCTAACCCTAACACTAACCCTAACCCTAACCCTACCCTAACCCTAACCCTAACCCTAACCCTAACCCTACCCTAACCCTAATTCTAACCCTAACCCTAACCCTAACCCTAACCCTAACCCTAACCCTAACCCTAACCCTAACCCTAAACCTAATCCAAACCTAACCCTTACGCAAACCTAACCCTAACCCTAACCCTAACCCTAACCCTAACCCTAACCCTAACACAACCTAAATCTAAACCTAACCCTAACCCGAAACCTAAAAATTACCCTAAACCTAACCTAACCCTAACACTAACCCTAACCCTAACCCTAACCCTAACATTACCCTAAACTTAACGAAAACCCTAACGCAATCCTAACCCTAACCCTAACCCTAAACCTATCGCAAACCTAACCCTAACCCTAAACCTAACACTAACCCCAACCCTAACGTAAATCTAACCCTATCCCTAACCTAACCTTAACCCTAACCCTAACGCTAACAGAAACGTAACCCTAACCCTAACCCTAACCCTAACACAAACCTAAATCTAACCCTAACCCTAACCCTAACCCTAACACTAACGCAAAGTTAACCCTAATCCTAACCCTAACCCTAACCCTAACCTTAACGCATACCTAACCCTAACCCTTACCCTAACCCTAACGAAAACCTAACCCTAAACCTAACCCTAACCCTAACCCTATCTCTAACCCTAACCGTAACCTAACGCTAACCCTAACCCTAACCTAAGCCTAACCCTAACCTAACCCTAACCCTAACCCTAACCCAAACCCTAAAAAAAACCTAACCCTAAACCTAACCCTAAACCTAAACCTAACACTAACTCGAAAACTAACATTAACCCTAACCCTAACCTACCCCTAACCCTAACCCTAACCCTAACCCTAACCCTAACCCTACCCTAACCCTAACCCTAACCCTAACCCTAACCCTAAACCTAACGCAAACCTAACCCTAAACCTAACCCTAAACCTAACCCAAACCCTAACACAAACCTAACCCTAACCCTAACCCTAACCCTAACCCTAACCCTAAACCTTACCCTAACCCTAACCCTAACGCAAAACTAACCCTAATGCTAACCCTAAACCCAACCCTAACGCAAACCTAACCCTAACACTAAACCTAACCCTAACTCTAACCATAACGGAAACCTAACTCTATCCCTAATCCTAACCCTAACCCTAAAACTAACCCTAACCCTAACCCTAACCGTAACCCTGACCCTAAGTCTAACGGAAACCTAACTTTAACCCAAACCTAACACTAACCCTAACCTTAAAACATAGCCCTAACCCTAACCCTAACCCTAACCCTAACCCTAACCCTAACCCCAACCCTAAACCTAACCCTAACCCTAACCCTAACCCTAACCTAACCCTAAACCTAACCCTAACCCTAACCCTAACCCTAACCCCAACCCTAAACCTAACCCTAACCCTAACCATAATCCTAACTCTAACTGTAACGCAAAACTAACAATAACACTAACCCTAACACTAACACTAACCCTAACCCTAACGCAAACCTAACTCTAACCCTAACCCTAACCCTAACACAACCTAAATCTAAACCTAACCCTAACCCGAAACCTCACATTAACCCTAACCCTAACCTAACCCTAACCCTAACCCTAACCCTAACCCTAACCCTAACCCTACCCTAACCCTAACCCTAAACCAAACCCTAACCCTAACCCTAACCCTAACGCAAAACTAACACTAACACTAACCCTAAACCTAACCCTAACCCTAACGCAAACCTTACCCTAACCCTAACCCTAACCCTAACCCTAACACTAAGGCAAAGCTAACCCTAACCCTAACCCTAACCCTAACCCTAACACATACCTAACCCTAACCCTTACCCTTACCGTAACGCAAACCTGACCCTAAACCTAACCCTAACCCTAACCCTAAGCCTAACACTAACCCTAACCGTAACCTAACCCTAACCCTAACCCTAAACCTAACCTAAACCTAACCCTAACCCTAACCCTAACCCTAACCCTAACGCAAACCTAACCCTAACCTTAACCCTAAAAAAAACCTAAACCTAACCCTAAACCAAATCCTAACGCAAACCCTGATGCAAACCTAACCCTAACCCTAACCATAACCATAACCCTAACCGTAACGCAAACCTAACCCTAACACTAATACTAACCCTAACACTAACCGTAACCCTAAACCTAACGCAAACCTAACCCTAACCCTAACCCTAACCCTACCCCTAACCCTAACCTTAACCCTAAACCTAAAGAAAACCCTAAGGCAATCCTTACCCTAACCCTAACCCTAACCCTATCGCAAACCTAACCCTAACCCTAAGCCTAACCCTAACCCTAACCCTAACCCTAACCCTAACCCTAACCCAAACCCAAACCCTAACCCTAACCCTAACCGTAACCCTAACCGTAACCCTAACCCTAACACTAAAACTAACCCTAACCCTAACCCTAACCCTAACCCTAACCCTAACACTAACCCTAAACCTAACACTAACCCTAAACCTAAACCTAAACCTAACCCTAACTCTAACCCTAACACTAACGCAAATCTAACCCTAACCCTAACCCTAACCCTAACACTAACGCAAAGCTAACCCTAACTCTAACCCTAACACTAACCCTAAACCTAACACTAACGCAAAGCTAACCCTAATCCTAACCCTAACCCTAACCCTAACGCATACCTAACCCTAACCATAACCCTAACCCTAACCCTAACCCTAACCCTAACCTAACCCTAACCCTAACCCTACCCCTAACCTAACCCTAACCCTAAGCCTAACCCTAACCCTAAACCTAATCCTAACCCTAACGCTTACGCAAACCTAACCCTAAACCTAACCATAACCCTAAACCTAATCGTAACCATAACCCTGATGCAAACCTAACCTTAACCCTAAACCTAACGCAAACCTAACCCTAACCTTAACCCTAACCCTAACGCAAACATATCCCTAAACCTAACCCTAACCTTAACCCTAACCCTAAACCTAACCCTAACCTTAACAGAAACCTAACCCTAACCCTAACCTTAACCCTAACCCTAAACCTAACGCAAACCTAACAATAACCCTAACTCTAAACCTAACCCTAACCCTAACGCAAACCTAACCCTAACCCTAACCCTAACCCTAACCCTAACACTAACACTAACGCAAAGCTAACCCTAACCCTAACCCTAACCCTAACCCTAACGCATACCTAACCCTACCCTTACCCTAACCCTAACTCAAACCTACCCCTAAACCTAACCCTAACATTAACCCTAACCCTAAACCTACCCCTAACCTTAACAGAAACCTAACCCTAACCCTAACCCTAACCCTAACCCTAAACCTAACGCAAACCTAACACTAAACCTAACCCTAAACCTAACGCTAACCCTAACGCAAACCTAACCCTAACCCTAACCCTAACCCTAACACTAACGCAAAGCTAACCCTAACCCTAACCCTAACCCTAACCATAACGCATACCTAACCCTAACCCTTACACTAACCCTAACGCAAACCTAACCCTAAACCTAACCCTAACCCTAACCCTAACGCTAACCCTAACCCTAACACTAACCGTAACCTAACCCTATCCCTAACCCTAACCCTAACCCTAACCAAAACCCTAACGCAAACCTAACCCTAACCATAACCCTAAAACAAACCTAACTCTAACCCTAACCCTAAACCTAATACTAACACTAACCCTGACGCAAACCTAACCCTAACCCTAAACCTAACGCAAACCTAACCCTAACCTTAACCCTAACCCTAAAGCAAACCTATCCCTAAACCTAACCCTAACCTTAATCCTAACCCTAAACCTAACCCTAACCTTAACGGAACCCTAACCCTAACCCTAACCCTAACCCTAACCCTAAACCTAACGCAAACCTAACAATAACCCTAACTCTAAACCTAACCCTAACCCTAACGCTAACCTAACCCTAACCCTAACCCAAACCCTAACCCTAACACTAACACTAACGCAAAGCTAACCCTAACCCTAACCCTAACCCTAACGCATACCTAACCCTACCCTTACCCTAACCCTAACGCAAACCTATCCCAAAACCTAACCCTAACATTAACCCTAACCCTAAACCTACCCCTAACCTTAACAGAAACCTAACCCTAACCCTAACCCTAACCCTAACCCTAAACCTAACGCAAACCTAACACTAAACCTAACCCTAAACCTAACGCTAACCCTAACGCAAACCTAACCCTAACCCTAACCCTAACCCTAACACTAACGCAAAGCTAACCCTAAACCTAACCCTAACCCTAACCATAACGCATACCTAACCCTACCCCTTACACTAACCCTAACGCAAACCTACCCTAAATCTAACCCTAACCCTAACCCTAACGCTAACCCTAACCCTAACCCTAACCCAAACCATAACCCTAACCCTAACCGTAACGCAAACCTAAAAATAACACTAACCCTAACTCTAACCCGAACCCTAACGCAAACATAACCCTAACCCTTACCATAACACTAACAAAACCTAAATCTAAACCGAAACCTAAACCGAAACCTAACATTAACCCTAACCCTAACCTAACCCTATCGCAAACCTAACCCTAACCCTAAGCTAACCCAAAACCCTAACCCTAACCCTAACCCAAACCCAACCCTAACCCTAACCCTAACCCTAACACTAACACTAAACCTAACCCTAACCCTAACCCTAACCCTAAACCTAACCCTAACACTAACCCTAAACCGAACACT
>NC_142501.1:97326287-97328787 GCF_057876585.1 Rhinolophus sinicus
AACATAACCCTATACCTAACCCTAACCCTAACACAACCTAAACTTAACCTAACCCTAACTCAAAAACTAACATTAATCCTATCCCTAACCTAACCCTCACCCTAACCCTAACCTTAACCCTACCCTAACACTAAGCCTAACCCTAACCCTAACCCTAACACTAAACCTAACGAAACCCTAACGCAAACCTAACCTAAAAACTAACCATAACCCTATCGCAAACCTAACCCTAAACCTAACCCTAACCGTAACCCTAACCCTAAACCTAACCGTAACCCTAACCTTAAACCTAACCCTAACCTTAACCCTAACCCTAACCCTAACCCTAACCCTAACGCAAACCTAACCCTAACCCTAACTCTAACCCTACCCCTAACCCTAACGCATACCTAACCCCACCCTTACCCTAACCCTAACGCAAAACAATCCCTAAACCTAACCCTAACCTTAAAACTAACCCTAAACCTAACCCCAACCTTAACAGAAACTTAACCCTAACCCTAACCCTAACCCTAACCCTAAACCTAACGCAAACTTAACACTAACCCTAACCCTAAACCTAACGCTAACCCTAACACTAACCCTAAACCTAACCTAACCCTAACCATAACCCTAACACTAACCTAACCCTAACCCTAACCCTAACCCTAACCCTAACCCTAACCCAAACCCTAACCCTAACCCAAACCCTAACGCAAACCTAACTCTAACCGTAACCCTAAAACAAACCTAACCCTAACCCTAACCCTAAACCTAATCCTAACCCTAACCCTTACGCAAACCTAACCCTAACCCTAACCATAACCCTAACCTTAACCGTAACGCAAACCTAACAATAACACTAACCCTAACCCTAATCCTAACCCTAACGCAAACATAACCCTAACACTTACCCTAACCCTAACACAACCTAAATCTAAACCTAACCCTAAACCGAAACCTAACATTAACCCTAAGCCTAACCTAACCCTAACCATAACCCTAACCCTACCCTAACCCTAACCCTAACCCTAACCCTAACCCTAACGCTAACCCTACCCTAACCCTATCCCTAACCCAAACCTAACCTTAACCATAAATCTAAAACAAACCTAACCTTAACCATAACCCTAAACCTAATCCTAACCCTAACCCTGACACAAACCTAACCCTAACCCTAAACATAACCCTAAACCTAATCCTAACCATAACCCTGACGCAATCCTAACCCTAACCCTAAACATAACCCTAACCCTAACCGTAACGCAAACCTAACCCTAACAATAACACTAACCCTAACCCTAACCCTAACCCTAACGCAAACCTAACCCTATACATAACACTAACCCTAACACAACCTAAACTTAACGTAACCCTAACTCGAAAACTAACATTAATCCTAACCCTAATTTAACCCTCACCCTAACCCTAACCCTAACCCTACCCTAACCCTAACCCTAATCCTAAACCTAACCCTAACACTAAATCTAACGAAAACCCTAACGCAAACCTAACCTAAAAACTAAATATAACCCTATCGCAAACATAACCCAAAACCTAACCCTAACCCTAACCCTAACCCTAAACCTAACCTTAAACCTAACCTTAACCCTAACACTAACCTTAACCCTAACCCTAACAATAACCCTAACCCTAAGCCTAACCCTAACCCTAACGCAAACCTAACCCTAACCTAAACCTAACCCTAACCCTAACCTTATCCCTAACCCTAACCCTAACCTAACCCTAACCCTAACCCTAACCCTAACCCTAACCTAACCTTAACCCTAACCCTAACCCTAACCAAACCCTAACCCTAACCATTACCCTAAAGCAAACCTAACCCTAACCATAACCCTAAAACAAACCTAACGCTAACCCTAACCCTAAACCTTAACCAAACCCTAACCCTTACGCAAACCTAACCCTAACCATAACCATAACCCTAACCCTAACCGTAACGCAAACCCTACAATAACACTAACCCTAACCCTAACCCTAACGCAAACCTAACCCTAACCCTAACCCTAACCCTAACCCTAACACAACCTAAATCTAAACCTAACCCTAACCCGAAACCTAACAATTACCCTAACCCTAACATAACTCTAACACTAACCCTAACCCTAACCTTACCCTAACCCTAACCCTAACCCTAACCCTAACCTTACCCTAAACTTAATGAAAACCCTAACGCAATCCTAACCCTAACCCTAACCCTAAACCTATCGCAACCCTAACCCTAACCCTAAACCTAACACTAACCCCAACCCTAACGCAAATCTAACCCTAACCCTAACCTAACCTTAACCCTAACCCTAACGCTAACAGAAACGTAACCCTAAACCTAACCCTAACCCTAAACCTAACGCAAACCTAACCCTAACCCTAACCCTAACCCTAACCCTAACACTAACGCAAAGTTAACCCTAACCCTAACCCTAACCCTAACCCTAACCCTAACACTAACGCAAAGCTAACCCTAACCCTAACCCTAAACCATAACGCATACCTAACCCTA
>NC_142501.1:97333787-97338787 GCF_057876585.1 Rhinolophus sinicus
CTAACCCTAACGCAAACCTATCCCTAAACCTAACCCTAACCTTAACCCTAACCCTAAACCTAACCCTAACCTTAACAGAAACCTAACCCTAACCCTAACCCTAACCCTAACCCTAACCCTAACCCTAAACCTAACGCAAACCTAACAATAACCCTAACTCTAAACCTAACCCTAACCCTCACGCAAACCTAACCCTAACCCTAACCCTAACCCTAACACTAACACTAACGCAAAGCTCACCCTAACCCTAACCCTAACCCTAACCCTAACGCAAACCTAACCCTAACCCTAACCCTAACCCTAACACTAACGCAAAGCTAACCCTAACCCTAACCCTAAACCATAACGCATACCTAACGCTAACCCTTACACTAACCCTAACGCATACCTAACCCTAAACCTAACCCTAACCCTAACCATAACGCTAACCCTATCCCTAACCCTAAGCCTAACCTAACCCTAACCCTAACCCTAACCCTAACCCTAACCTAACCCTATCCCTAACCCTAACCCTAACCCTAACCCAAACCCTAACGCAAACCTAACCCTAACCATAACCCTAAAACAAACCTAACTCTAACCCTAACACTAAACCTAATCCTAACCCTAACCCTGACGCAAACCTAACCCTAACCCTAAACCTAACGCAAACCTAACCCTAACCTTAACCCTAAACCTAACGCAAACCTATCCCTAAACCTAACCCTAACCTTAACCCTAACCCTAAACCTAACCCAAACCTTAACAGAAACCTAACACTAACCCTAACCATAAACCTAACCCTAAACCTAACGCAAACCTAACAATAACCCTAACTCTAAACCTAACCCTAACCCTAACGCAAACATAACCCTAACCCTAACCCTAACCCTAACACTAACACTAACACTAACGCAAAGCTAACCCTAACCCTAACCCTAACCCTAACGCATACCTAACCCTACCCTTACCCTAACCCTAACGCAAACCTATCCCTAAACCTAACCCTAACATTAACCCTAACCCTAAACCTACCCCTAACCTTAACAGAAACCTAACCCTAACCCTAACCCTAACCCTAACCCTAAACCTAACGCAAACCTAACACTAAACCTAACCCTAAACCTAACGCTAACCCTAACGCAAACCTAACCCTAACCCTAACCCTAACTCTAACACTAACGCAAAGCTAACCCTAACCCTAACCCTAACCCTAACCGTAACGCATACCTAACCCTAACCCTTACACTAACCCTAACGCAAACCTAACCCTAAACCTAACCCTAACCCTAACCCTAACGCTAACCCTAACCCTAACCCTAAGCCTAACCTAACCCTAACCCTAACCCTAACCCTAACCTAACCCTAATCCTAACCCTAACCCTAACCCTAACCCAAACCCTAACGCAAACCTAACCCTAACCATAACCCTAAAACAAACCTAACTCTAACCCTAACCCTAAACCTAATCCTAAACCTAACCCTTACGCAAACCTAACCCTAACCCAAACCATAACCCTAACCCTAACCGTAACGCAAACCTAAAAATAACACTAACCCTAACTCTAACCAGAACCCTAACGCAAACATAACCCTAACCCTTACCATAACACTAACACAACCTAAATCTAAACCTAAACCTAAACCGAAACCTAACATTAACCCTAACCCTAACCTAACCCTAACCCAAACCCTAACCCTAACCCTAACCCTAACCCTACCCTAACCCTAACCCTAACCCTAACCCTAACCCTAACCCTAACCCTAACACTAAACCTAACGAAAACCCTAACGCAAACCTTACCCTAACCCTAACCATAAGCCTATCGCAAACCTAACCCTAACCCTAAGCTAACCCTAACCCTAACACTAACCCTAACCCAAACCCTAACCCTAACCCTAACCCTAACCCTAACACTAAACCTAACCCTAACCCTAACCCTAACCCTAACTCTAACCCTAACACTAACCCTAAACCGAACACTAACCCTAACCCTAAACCTAACCCTAACCCTAACCCTAACACTAACCCTAAACCTAATCCTAACCCTAACCCTTACGCAAACCTAACCCTAACCCTAACCATAACCCTAAACCTAATCGTAACCATAACCCTGACGCAAACCTAACCCTAACCCTAACCATAACCCTAACCCTAACCGTAACGCAAACCTAACCCTAACACTAACACTAACACTAACCCTAACCCTAACCCTAACCCTAACGCAAACATAACCCTATACCTAACCCTAACCCTAACACAACCTAAACTTAACCTAACCCTAACTCAAAAACTAACATTAATCCTATCCCTAACCTAACCCTCACCCTAACCCTAACCTTAACCCTACCCTAACACTAAGCCTAACCCTAACCCTAACCCTAACACTAAACCTAACGAAACCCTAACGCAAACCTAACCTAAAAACTAACCATAACCCTATCGCAAACCTAACCCTAAACCTAACCCTAACCGTAACCCTAACCCTAAACCTAACCGTAACCCTAACCTTAAACCTAACCCTAACCTTAACCCTAACCCTAACCCTAACCCTAACCCTAACGCAAACCTAACCCTAACCCTAACTCTAACCCTACCCCTAACCCTAACGCATACCTAACCACACCCTTACCCTAACCCTAACGCAAAACAATCCCTAAACCTAACCCTAACCTTAAAACTAACCCTAAACCTAACCCCAACCTTAACAGAAACTTAACCCTAACCCTAACCCTAACCCTAACCCTAAACCTAACGCAAACTTAACACTAACCCTAACCCTAAACCTAACGCTAACCCTAACACTAACCCTAAACCTAACCTAACCCTAACCATAACCCTAACACTAACCTAACCCTAACCCTAACCCTAACCCTAACCCTAACCCTAACCCAAACCCTAACCCTAACCCAAACCCTAACGCAAACCTAACTCTAACCGTAACCCTAAAACAAACCTAACCCTAACCCTAACCCTAAACCGAATCCTAACCCTAACCCTTACGCAAACCTAACCCTAACCCTAACCATAACCCTAACCCTAACCGTAACGCAAACCTAACAATAACACTAACCCTAACCCTAATCCTAACCCTAACGCAAACATAACCCTAACACTTACCCTAACCCTAACACAACCTAAATCTAAACCTAACCCTAAACCGAAACCTAACATTAACCCTAAGCCTAACCTAACCCTAACCATAACCCTAACCCTACCCTAACCCTAACCCTAACCCTAACCCTAACCCTAACGCTAACCCTACCCTAACCCTATCCCTAACCCAAACCTAACCTTAACCATAAATCTAAAACAAACCTAACCTTAACCATAACCCTAAACCTAATCCTAACCCTAACCCTGACACAAACCTAACCCTAACCCTAAACATAACCCTAAACCTAATCCTAACCATAACCCTGACGCAATCCTAACCCTAACCCTAAACATAACCCTAACCCTAACCGTAACGCAAACCTAACCCAAACAATAACACTAACCCTAACCCTAACCCTAACCCTAACGCAAACCTAACCCTATACATAACACTAACCCTAACACAACCTAAACTTAACGTAACCCTAACTCGAAAACTAACATTAATCCTAAACCTAATTTAACCCTCACCCTAACCCTAACCCTAACCCTACCCTAACCCTAACCCTAATCCTAAACCTAACCCTAACACTAAATCTAACGAAAACCCTAACGCAAACCTAACCTAAAAACTAAATATAACCCTATCGCAAACATAACCCAAAACCTAACCCTAACCCTAACCCTAACCCTAAACCTAACCTTAAACCTAACCTTAACCCTAACACTAACCTTAACCCTAACCCTAACAATAACCCTAACCCTAAGCCTAACCCTAACCCTAACGCAAACCTAACCCTAACCTAAACCTAACCCTAACCCTAACCTTATCCCTAACCCTAACCCTAACCTAACCCTAACCCTAACCCTAACCCTAACCTAACCTTAACCCTAACCCTAACCCTAACCAAACCCTAACCCTAACCATTACCCTAAAGCAAACCTAACCCTAACCATAACCCTAAAACAAACCTAACGCTAACCCTAACCCTAAACCTTAACCAAACCCTAACCCTTACGCAAACCTAACCCTAACCATAACCATAACCCTAACCCTAACCGTAACGCAAACCCTACAATAACACTAACCCTAACCCTAACCCTAACGCAAACCTAACCCTAACCCTAACCCTAACCCTAACCCTAACACAACCTAAATCTAAACCTAACCCTAACCCGAAACCTAACAATTACCCTAACCCTAACATAACCCTAACACTAACCCTAACCCTAACCTTACCCTAACCCTAACCCTAACCCTAACCCTAACCTTACCCTAAACTTAATGAAAACCCTAACGCAATCCTAACCCTAACCCTAACCCTAAACCTATCGCAACCCTAACCCTAACCCTAAACCTAACACTAACCCCAACCCTAACGCAAATCTAACCCTAACCCTAACCTAACCTTAACCCTAACCCTAACGCTAACAGAAACGTAACCCTAAACCTAACCCTAACCCTAAACCTAACGCAAACCTAACCCTAACCCTAACCCTAACCCTAACCCTAACACTAACGCAAAGTTAACCCTAACCCTAACCCTAACCCTAACCCTAACCCTAACACTAACGCAAAGCTAACCCTAACCCTAACCCTAAACCATAACGCATACCTAACCCTAACCCTTACACTAACCCTAACGCATACCTAACCCTAACCCTAACAATAACGCTAACCCTATCCCTAACCCTAAGCCTAACCTAACCCTAACCCTAACCCTAACCCTAACCCTAACCTAACCCTATCCCTAACCCTAACCCTAACCCTAACCCAAACCCTAACGCAAACCTAACCCTAACCATAACCCTAAAACAAACCTAACTCTAACCCTAACACTAAACCTAATCCTAACCCTAACCCTGACGCAAACCTAACCCTAACCCTAAACCTAACCCAAACCTTAACAGAAACCTAACACTA
>NC_142501.1:97343787-97346287 GCF_057876585.1 Rhinolophus sinicus
CACAACCTAAATCTAAACCTAAACCTAAACCGAAACCTAACATTAACCCTAACCCTAACCTAACCCTAACCCAAACCCTAACCCTAACCCTAACCCTAACCCTACCCTAACCCTAACCCTAACCGTAACCCTATCCCTAACCCTAACCCTAACCCTAACCCTAACACTAAACCTAACGAAAACCCTAACGCAAACTTTACCCTAACCCTAACCATAAGCCTATCGCAAACCTAACCCTAACCCTAAGCTAACCCTGACCCTAACACTAACCCTAACCCAAACCCTAACCCTAACCATAACCCTAACCCTAACACTAAACCTAACCCTAACCCTAACCCTAACCCTAACTCTAACCCTAACACTAACCCTAAACCGAACACTAACCCTAACCCTAAACCTAACCCTAACCCTAACCCTAACACTAACCCTAAACCTAATCCTAACCCTAACCCTTACGCAAACCTAACCCTAAACCTAACCATAACCCTAAACTTAATCGTAACCATAACCCTGACGCAAACCTAACCCTAACCCTAACCATAACCCTAACCCTAACCGTAACGCAAACCTAACCCTAACACTAACACTAACACTAACCCTAACCCTAACCCTAACGCAAACATAACCCTATACCTAACCCTAACCCTAACACAACCTAAACTTCACCTAACCCTAACTCAAAAACTAACATTAATCCTAACCCTAACCTAACCCTCACCCTAACCCTAACCTTAACCCTACCCTAACACTAAGCCTAACCCTAACCCTAACCCTAACACTAAACCTAACGAAACCCTAACGCAAACCTAACCTAAAAACTAACCATAACCCTATCGCAAACCTAAACCTAAACCTAACCCTAACCGAAACCCAAACCCTAAACCTAACCGTAACCCTAACCTTAAACCTAACCCTAACCTTAACCCTAACCCTAACCCTAACCCTAACCCTAACCCTAACGCAAACCTAACCCTAACCCTAACCCTAACCCTACCCCTAACCCTAACGCATACCTAACCCCACCCTTACCCTAACCCTAACGCAAAACAATCCCTAAACCTAACCCTAACCTTAAAACTAACCCTAAACCTAACCCCAACCTTAACAGAAACCTAACCCTAACCCTAACCCTAACCCTAACCCTAAACCTAACGCAAACCTAACACTAACCCTAACCCTAAACCTAACGCTAACCCTAACACTAACCCTAACCCTAACCTAACCCTAACCATAACCCTAACACTAACCTAACCCTAACCCTAACCCTAACCCTCACCCTAACCCTAACCCAAACCCTAACCCTAACCCAAACCCTAACGCAAACATAACTCTAACCGTAACCCTAAAACAAACCTAACCCTAACCCTAACCCTAAACCTAATCCTAACCCTAACCCTTACGCAAACCTAACCCTAACCCTAACCATAACCCTAACCCTAACCGTAACGCAAACCTAACAATAACACTAACCCTAACCCTAATCCTAACCCTAACGCAAACATAACCCTAACACTTACCCTAACCCTAACACAACCTAAATCTAAACCTAACCCTAAACCGAAACCTAACATTAACCCTAAGCCTAACCTAACCCTAACCCTCACCCTAACCCTAACCCTACCCTAACCCTATGTCTAACCCTAACTCTAACCCTAACCCTAACCCTACCCTAACCCTAACCCTAACCTTAACCCTAACGCTAACCCTACCCTAACCCTATCCCTAACCCAAACCTAACCCTAACCATAACTCTAAAACAAACCTAACCTTAACCATAACCCTAAACCTAATCCTAAACCTAAACCTGACACAAACATAACCCTAACCCTAAACATAACCCTAAACCTAATCCTAACCATAACCCTGACGCAATCCTAACCCTAACCCTAAACATAACCCTAACCCTAACCGTAACGCAAACCTAACCCTAACAGTAACACTAACCCTAACCCTAACCCTAACCCTAACGCAAACCTAACCCTATACATAACCCTAACCCTAACACAACCTAAACTTAACGTAACCCTAACTCGAAAACTAACATTAATCCTAACCCTAATTTAACCCTCACCCTAACCCTAACCCTAACCTTACCCTAACCCTAACCCTAATCCTAAACCTAACCCTAACACTAAATCTAACGAAAACCCTAACGCAAACCTAACCTAAAAATTAAATATAACCCTATCGCAAACATAACCCAAAACCTAACCCTAACCCTAACCCTAACCCTAAACCTAACCTTAAACCTAACCTTAACCCTAACACGAACCTTAACCCTAACCCTAACAATAACCCTAACCCTAAGCCTAACCCTAACCCTAACGCAAACCTAACCCTAAACCTAAACCTAACCCTAACCCTAACCTTATCCCTAACCCTAACCCTAACCTAACCCTAACCCTAACCCTAACCCTAACCTAACCTTAACCCTAACCCTAACCCTAACCAAACCCTAACCCTAACCATAACCCTAAAGCAAACCTAACCCTAACCATAA
>NC_142501.1:97363787-97366287 GCF_057876585.1 Rhinolophus sinicus
TAAACCTAACCCTAAACCTAACCCTAAACCTAACACAAACCTAACCCTAACCCTAACCCTAACCCTAACCCTAACCCTAAACCTTACCCTAACCCTAACCCTAACGCAAAACTAACCCTAATGCTAACCCTAAACACAACCCTAACGCAAACCTAACCCTAACCCTAACCCTAACGCTAACTCTAACCATAACGTAAACCTAACTCTATCCCTAATCCTAACCTTAACCCTAAAACTAACCCTAACCCTAACCCTAACGCAAACCTAACCGTAACCCTGACCCTAACTCTAACGCAAACCTAACTTTAACCCTAAACCTAACACTAACCCTAAAGTTAAACCATAGCCCTAACCCTAACCCTAACCCTAACCCTAACCCTAACTTAACCTAACCCTAACCTAACCCTAAACCTAACCATAATCCTAACCCTAAACGTAAAGCAAAACTAACAATAACACTAACCCTAACACTAACCCTAACCCTAACCCTAACGCAAACCTAACTCTAACCCTAACCCTAACCCTAACACAACCTAAATCTAAACCTAACCCTAACCCGAAACCTCATATTAACCCTAACCCTAACCTAACCCTAACCCTAACCCTAACCCTAACCCTACCCTAACCCTAACCCTAAACCTAACCCTAACCCTAACCCTAACGCTAACACTAAACCTAACGCAAAACTAACACTAACACTAACCCTAAACCTAACCCTAACCCTAACGCAAAACTTACCCTAACCCTAACCCTAACCCTAACACTAAGGCAAAGCTAACCCTAACCCTAACCCTAGCCCTAACCCTAACACATACCTAACCCTAACCCTTACTCTAACCGTAACGCAAACCTAACCCTAAACCTAACCCTAACCCTAACCCTAACCCTAACACTAACCCTAACCGCAACCTAACCCTAACCCTAACCCTAACCTAAACCTAACCCTAACCCTAACCCTAACCCTAACCCTAACGCAAAACCTAACCCTAACCGTAACCCTAAAAAAAACCTAACCCTAACCCTAAACCTAATCCTAACCCAAACCCTGACGCAAACCTAACCCTACCATAACCATAACCCTAACCCTAACCGTAACGCAAACCTAACCCTAACACAAACCCTAACCCTAAACCCTAACCCTAACCCTAACCCTAACCCTAACCCTAAACCTAACCCTAACTCTAACCCTAACCCTAACCCTAAACCCTAACCCTAACCATAAACCTAACCTTAACCCTAAACCTAAACCTAAACTTAACCCTAACTCAAAGCTAACCCTAATCCTAACACTAACCTTAACCCTAACGGAAACCTAACCCTAACCCTAACTATAACCATAACGCAAATCTAACCCTAAGCCTAACCCTAACCCTAACTTTAACCATAACGCAAACCTAACCCTAACCCTAACCCTAACCCTAACCCTAATGGAAACCTAACCCTAACACAAACCCTAACCCTAAACCGAACCATAACACTAACCCTAACCTTAACGCAAACCTAATCATAAACTTAGCGCTAAACTTAAAACCCTAACGCTAAACCTAACCCTAACCCTAACCATAACAATAAACCCTAGTGCTAAAGCTAACCCTAACCCTAACACTAACCCTAACCCTAACCGTAACCCTAACCCTAACCCTAACGCAAACCTAACCCTACCCTAACGTTAACCCTAACCCTAACCCTAACCCTAAACCTAACCCTAACCCTAACCCAAACGCAAACCTAACCCTAACCCTAACCCTAACCCTATCCCTAACGCAAACCTAACCCTAAACAAAACCCTATCCCTAACCCTAAACCTAACCTCAACCCTAACAGAAACCTAACCCTATCCCCAACCCTAACCCTAACCCTAACGCAAACCTAATCCTAACCCTAACACTAACACTAACCCTAACACTAACGCAAAGCTAACCCTAATCCTAACCCTAACCCTAAACCTGAAGCATACCTAACCCTAACCCTAACTCTAACCCTGACGCAAACCTAACACTAACCCTAACCATAACCCTAACACTAGCCCTAACGCAAACCTATCCCTAACCATAACCCAAACCCTAACATTAACACAACCTAAATCTAAACCTAACCCTACCCGAAACCTAACATTAACCCTAACCCTTACCTAACCCTAACCCTAATCCTAACCCTAACCCTACCCTAACCCTAACCCTAACCCTAACCCTAAAACTAACCCTAACCGTAAAACCTAACGAAAACCCTAACGCAATCCTAAACCTAAACCTGAGCCTAACCCTATCGCAAAGCTAACCCTAACCCCAAACCTAACCCTAACCCTAACACTGAGGCAAACCTAACCCTAACCCTAACCCTAACCCTAAGCCAAACGCAAACATAACACTAAACCTAACCCTAACCCTAACCCTAACCCTAACAGAAACCTAACCCTAACCCTAACCCTAACCCTAAACCTAACGCAAACCTAACACTAATCCTAACCCTAAACCTAACCCTAACCCTAACGCAAACCGAA
>NC_142501.1:97371287-97376287 GCF_057876585.1 Rhinolophus sinicus
CATCATAAACCTAAAACTAACCCTAACCCGAAAACTAACATTAACCCTAACCCTAATCCTAACCCTAACCCCAACTTAAACGCAAACCTAACCCTAACCCTAACCCTAACCCTAACTCTAACCATAACGCAAACCTAACCCTATCCCTAACCTAACCCAAACCCTAACCCTAATCCTAACCCTAACCCTAACTCAAACCTAACCCTAAAACTAAAGATAACCCTAAACCTAACCCTAACGCAAACCTAACACTAACACTAACCCTAACCCTAACCCTAACCCTAAAGCAAACCTAACCCTAAACCAAACCCATACCATAAACCTATCCCTAACACTAACCCTAACATTAATGCAAACCTAATCATAAACTTAACGCTAACCATAAAACCCTAACGCTAAACCTAACCCTAACCCTAACCCTAACCCTAAACCCTAGCCCTATCCCTAAACCTAACCCTAACCGTAACCCTAACCGTAACGCAAACCTAAGCCTAACCCTAACCCAAACCTAACCCTAACGCAAACCTAACCCTAACCCTAAGCTTAAAGCTAACCCTATCCTTAAAACTAACTATAATCCTAACCCTATCGCAAACCTAACACTAACCCTAAACCTAACCCTAAACCTTACCCTAACCCTAACGAAAACCTAACCCTAACCCTAAACCTAACCCTAACTCTAACCTTAACCTTAACCCTAACCCTAACCTAACACTAACCCTAACCCTAACCTAACCCTAAAGCTAACCTTAACCTTAACCTTAACCCTAACCCTAACCCTAACCCTAACCCTAACTCTAACCCTAAACATAACGCAATCCTAAGCCTATATCCTATCCCTAACCTAACCATAACCCTAACCCTTATCCTCACCCTAAACCTAACCCTAACCCTAAACCCTAACCCTAACCCTAAACCTAACCCTAAACTTCAACCTAAATCTAAACTTAACCGTAACGCATACCTGACCCTAACCCTCACCCTAAACCTAACCCTAAACGTAACCCTGACCCTAAACCCTAACCCTAAGCCTAAACCTAACCCTAACCTTCAACCTAACCCTAACTCCAACACTAACGCAAACCTAACCCTAAGCCTAACCCTAAACCTATCGCAAACCTAAACCTAACCGTAACCCTAACCCTAACCCTATCGCAAACCTAACCCTAACCCTAACCCTAACCCTAAACCTAACCCTAACTCTAACCCTAACCCTAACCCTAAACCCTAACCCTAACCATAAACCTAACCCTAACCCTAAACCTAAACCTAAACTTAACCCTAACGCAGAGCTAACCCTAATCCTAACACTAACCCTAACCCTAACGGAAACCTAACCCTAACCCTAACTATAACCATAACGCAAATCTAACCCTAAGCCTAACCCTAACCCTAACTTTAACCATAACGCAAACCTAACCCTAAACCTAACCCTAACCCTAACCCTAACCCTAACGGAAACCTAACCCTAACACAAACCCTAACCCTAAACCGAACCATAACACTAACCCTAACCTTAACGCAAACCTAATCATAAACTTAACGCTAACCATAAAACCCTAACGCTAAACCTAACCCTAACCCTAACCATAACAATAAACACTAGTCCTAAAGCTAACCCTAACCCTAACCCTAACCTTAACCGTAACCCTAACCCTAACCCTAACGCAAACCTAACCCTAACCCTAACGTTAACCCTAACCCTAACCCTAAACCTAACCCTAACCCTAACCCAAACGCAAACCTAACCCTAACCCTAACCCTAACCCTAACCCTAACGCAAACCTAACCCTAAACAAAACCCTATGCCTAACCCTAACCCTAACCTCAACCCTAACATAAACCTAACCCTAACCCCAACCCTAACCCTAACCCTAACGCAAACCTAACCCTAACCATAACACTAACCCTAACCCTAACACTAACGCAAAGCTAACCCTAATCCTAACCCTAACCCTAACCCTGAAGCATACCTAACGCTAACCCTAACTCTAACCCTGACGCAAACCTAACACTAACCCTAACCATTACCCTAACACTAACCCTAACGCAAACCTATCCCTAACCATAACCCTAACCCTAACATTAACACAACCTAAATCTAAACCTATCCCTACCCGAAACCTAACATTAACCCTAACCCTAACCTAACCCTTACCCTAACCCTAACCCTAACCCTACCCTAACCCTAACCCTAACCCTAACCCTAACACTAACCCTAACCGTAAAACCTAACGAAAACCCTAACGCAATCCTAAACCTAAACCTGAGCCTAACCCTATCGCAAAGCTAACCCTAACCCCAAACATAACCCTAACCCTAACACTGAGGCAAACCTAACCCTAACCCTAACCCTAACCCTAAGCCTAACGCAAACATAACCCTAAACATAACACTAACCCTAACCCTAACCCTAACAGAAACCTAACCCTAACCCTAAACCTAACCCTAAACCTAACGCAAACCTAACACTAATCCTAACCCTAAACCTAACCCTAACCCTAACGCAAACCGAAACCTAATCCTAACCCTAACCCTAACCCTAACACTAACGCAAAGCTACCCTAACCCTTACCCTAACCCTAACGCATACCTAACCCTAACCCTTACCCTAACCCTAACGCAAACCTAACCCTAAACCTAACCTAACCCTAACCCTAACCCTAACCCTAACCCTAACACTAAACCTGACCCTCACCCTAACCTAACCCTAACCCTAACCCTAACCTAACACTAACCCTAACCCTAACCCTAAACCTAACCCTAACGCTAACCTAATCCTATCTCTTAATCTAACCCTAAACCTAAACCTAACCCTAAATCTAATCCTAACACAAACCTAACCTAACCCAGTACCTAACCCTAAACCTAACGCTAACCCTAACACTAACCCTAACACAAACCTAACCCAAACCATAAACCTAACCCTAAAACTAACCCTAACCTTAACCCTAAAGCAAACCTAACCCTAACCCTATCACTAACCATAACTCTAACGCAAACCTAAACCTAAACCTAACCCAAAACCTAACCGTAACCCTAACCCTAACCCTAACCCTAACACTAACAGAAACCTAACCCTAACCCTAACCCTAAACCTAAACCTAACGCAAACCTAACAATAACCCTAATTCTAAACCTATCCCTAACCTTAACAAACCTACCCCTAACACTAACCCTAACCCTAATCCTTGCACTAACGCAAAACTAAACCTAACCCTAACCCTAACCCTAACCCTAACGCATACCTAACCCTAACACTTACCCTAACCCTAACGCAAAACTAACACTAAATCTAACCCTAACCCTAACCCTAACCCTAACCCTAACCGTAACGCAAACCTAACCATAACCCTAACCCTAACACAAACTAAATCTAAACCTAACCCTAACCCGAAACCTAACATTAACCCTAACCCTAATCTAACCCTAACACTAACCCTAACCCTAACACTACCCTAACCCTAACCCTATCCCTAACCCTAACCCTAACCCTAACCATAAACCTAACGAAAACCCTAACGCAAACCTAACCCTAACACTAAACCTAACCCTATCACAAACCTAAACCTAACTCTAAACCTAACCCTAAACCTAACGCATAACTAACCCTAACCCTTACACTAACCGTAACGCAAATCTAACCCTAAACCTAACCCTAACCCTAACCCTAACCCTAACCCTAAACCTGACCCTAACCTAACCCTAACCCTATCCCTAACATTATCCTAACCCTACCCCTAACCCTAACACTAACGATAACCCTAACCCTAACCCTAAACCTAACGCAAACCTAACCCTAAACCTAACCCTAAAACAAACATAACCCTAACCCTAAACCTAATTCTAACCCTAACCCTGACGAAAACCTAACCCTAAACCTAACCATAACCCTAACACAATCCGTAACGCAAACCTATCCCTAACCCTAACCCTAACCCTAACCCTAACCCTAACCCTAACCCTAACCCTAACCCTAACACATCATAAACCTAAACCTAACCCTAACCCGAAAACTAACATTAACCCTAACCCTAATCCTAACCCTAACCCCAACTTAAACGCAAACCTAACCCTAACCCTAACCCTAACCCTAACTCTAACCATAACGCAAACCTAACCCTATCCCTAACCTAACCCTAACCCTAAACTAACGCTAACCGTAACCTTAACGCAAACCTAACCCTAACCCTATCCCTAACCCTAATCCTAACCCTAACCCTAACGCAAACCTAACCCTAGAACTAAAGATAACCCTAAACCTAACCCTAACGCAAACCTAACCCTAACACTAACCCTAACCCTAACCCTAACCCTAAAGCAAACCTAACCCTAACCCAAACCCAAACCCTAAACCTAACCCTAACACTAACCCTAACATTAAAGCAAACCTAATCATAAACTTAACGCTTACCATAAAACCCTAACGCTAAACCTAACCCTAACCCAAACCCTAACCCTAAACCCTAGCCCTATCCCTAACCCTAACTCTAACCGTAACCCTAACCGTAACGCAAACCTAAGCCTAACCCTAACCCAAACCTAACCCTAACGCAAACCTAACCCTAACCCAAAGCTTAAAGCTAACCCTAACCTTAAAACTAACTATAATCCTAACCCTATCGCAAACCTAACACTAACCCTAAGCCTAACCCTAAACCTTACCCTAACCCTAACGAAAACCTAACCCTACCCCTAACCCTAACCCTAACTCTAACCTTAAACTTAACCCTAACCCTAACATAACCCTAAACCTAACCCTAACCTAACCCTAAAGCTAACCTTAACCTTAACCTTAACCCTAACCCTAACCCTAACCCTAACCCTAACTCTAACCCTAAACATAACGCAATCCTAAGCCTATATCCTAACCCTAACCTAACCATAACCCTAACCCTTATCCTAACCCTAAACCTAACCCTAACCCTAAACCCTAACCCTAACCCTAAACCTAACCCTAACCTTCAATCTAAACCTAAACTTAACCCTAACGCATACCT
>NC_142501.1:97393787-97411287 GCF_057876585.1 Rhinolophus sinicus
ACCTAACACTAAGAGTAACCCTAACCCTAACCATAACCCTTAAGCAAACCTAACCCTAACCCTAACCCTAACCGTAACCCTAACCCTAACCCTAACCCTAAACCTAACGAAAACCCTAACGCAAACCTAACCCAAACACTATCCCTAACCCTATCGCAAACCTAACCCTAACCCTAACCCTAACCCTAAACCTAACCCTAACCCTAACCATAACCATAACCCTAACCTTAACCCTAACCCTAACCCTAACCCTAACCCTAACCCTAACCCTAACGCAAACCTAACCCTAACCCAAAACCTAACCCTAACCCTAACCCTAATGCAAACCTAACCCTATCCCTAACCCTAACCCTAACCCTAACCCTAACCCTAACCCTAACCATACCCGTAACAGAAACCTAACCCTAACCCTAACCCTAACCCTTAACCTAACGCAAACCTAACACTAACCCTAACCGTTAACCTAACCTAACCCTAAGGCATACCTAACCCTAACCCTCACCTTAACCCTAACACTAACGCAAAGCTAACCCTAACCCTAACCCTAACCCTAACCCTAACGCATACGTAACCCTAAACCTTACCCTAACCCTAACGCAAACGTAACTCTAAACCTAACCCTAACCCTAACGCTACCCTAACCCTAACCCTAACCCTAACCCTACCCTAACCCTAACCCTAACCCTAACCTAACCTAACCCTAACCCTAAACCTAACCCTAACCGTAACCCTAACCCTAACCCTAACCTTAACCCTAACCCTAACCCTAACCCTAACACAACCTAAATCTAAACCTAACCTTAACCCTAAACCTAACGTTAACCCTAACACTAACTTAACCCTAAAACTAACCCTAACCCTAACCCTACCCTAACCCTAACCCTAAACCTAACCCTAACCCTAACCCTAACTGTAACCCTAACCCTAACGAAAACCCTAACGCAAACCTAACCCTAACCCTAACTCTAACCCTATCGCAAACCTAACCCTACACTAAACCTAACCCTAACCCTAACCTTAACGCAAACCTAACCCTAACCCTAACCCTAAACCTAACTCTAACCATAACGCAAACCTAACCCTATCCCTAACCTAACCCTAACCCTAAAACTAACGCTAACCGTAACCTTAACGCAAACCTAACCCTAACCCTAACCCTAACCATAATCCTAACCCTAAACCTAACGCAAACCTAACCCTAAAACTAAAGATAACCCTAAACCTAACACTAACGCAAACCTAACCCTAACACTAACCCTAAACCTAACCCTAACCCTAAAGCAAACCTAATCCTAACCCAAACCCAAACCCTAAACCTAACCCTAACACTAACCCTAACATTAAAGCAAACCTAATCATAAACTTAACGCTAACCATAAAACCCTAACGCTAAACCTAACCCTAACCCTAACCCTAACCCTAAACCCTAGCCCTATCCCTAACCCTAACTCTAACCGTAACCCTAACCGTAACGCAAACCTAAGCCTAACCCTAACCCAAACCTAACCCTAACGTAAACCTAACCCTAACCCTAAGCTTAAAGCTAACCCTAACCTTAAAACTAACTATAATCCTAACCCTATCGCAAACCGAACACTAACCCTAAACCTAACCCTAAACCTTACTCTAACCCTAACGAAAACCTAACCCTAACACTAAACCTAACCCTAACTCTAACCTTAACCTTAAACCTAACCCTAACCTAACACTAACCCTAACCCTAACCTAACCCTAAAGCTAACCTTAACCTTAACCTTAACCCTAAACCTAACCCTAACCCTAACCATAACCCTAACTCTAACCCTAAACATAACGCAATCCTAAGCCTATATCCTAACCCTAACCTAACCATAACCCTAACCCTTATCCTAACCCTAATCCTAACCCTAACCCTAAACCCTGACCCTAACCCTATACCTAACCCTAACATTCAACCTAAACCTAAACTTAACCCTAACGCATACCTAACCCTAACCCTAACCCTAAACCTAACCCTAAAAGTAACCCTGACCCTAAACCCTAACCCTAAGCCTAAACCTAACCCTAACCTTCAACCTAACCCTAACTCCAACCCTAACGCAAACCTCACCCTAAGCCTAACCCTAACCCTAACTCTAACCATAACGCAAACCTAACCATAACCCTAACCCCTATCCTAACCCTAAACCTAACCCTAAACCCTAGCTCTAAACCTAATCCTAACCCTAACCCTAACCGTAACCCTAACCCTAAACCTAACCCTATCGCAAACCTAACCCTAACCCTAACCTTAACACTAAACATAACCCTAACCCAAACCTAACCCTAACCCTAAAACAAACACTAACCCTAACCCAAACGCAAAACTAACCCTAACCCTTACCCTAAAACTAACCCTAACCCTAACCGTAACCCTAACGCAAACCTAACCCTAACCCTAACCCTAACCCTAACCCTAACCCTAACGCAAACCTAACCATAAACCTAAAATTAAGCATAACCCTAACCCTAAACCTAAACGTAACCCTAACAGAAACCTAACCCTAACTCTAACCCTATACATAAACATAACGCAAACCTAACAGTAACCCTAATTCTAAACTTATCCCTAACCCTAACGCAAACATACCTCTAACCCTAACCCTAACCCTAACCATAACACTAACGCAAAGCTAACCCTAATCCTAACCCTAACCCTAACCCTAACTCATACCTAACCCTAACAGTTACACTAACCCTAACGCAAACTTAACCCTAAACCTAACCCTAAACCTAACCCTATCCCTAACCCTAACCCTAACCTAACCCTAACCCTATCCCTAACCCTAACGCAAACTTAACCCTAAACCTAACCCTAACGCTAACCCTAACCCTAATCCTAACCCTAACCCTAACCCTAACCATAAGGGAAACCTAACCCTAACCCTAACCCTAAAACAAACCTAACCCTAAACCTAACCCTAAACCTAATCCTAAACCTAACCCTGACGCAAACCTAACCCTAACCATAAACATAACCCTAACCCTAACCGTAACGCAAACCTAACCCTAACCCTAACCCTAACCCTAACACAACCTAAATCTAAACCTAACCGTAACCCGAAACCTAACATTAACCCTAACCCTAACCTAACCCTAACCCTAACCCTAACCCTAATCCTAAACCTAACCCTAACCCTAACCTTAACACTAACCATAACTCTAACCCTAACCTAACCCTAACCCTAAAACTAACCCTAACCCTAACCCAAACGCAAACCTAACCCTAACCCTAACCCTAAAACTAACCCTAACCCTAACCCTAACGCAAACCTAACCCTATCCCTAACCCTAACCCTAACCCTAACGCAAACCTAACCCTAAACCTAACCCTAACCCTAACCCTAACCCTAACCCTAACCCTAACCCTAAACGTACCCCTAACAAAAACCTAACCCTAACCCTAACCCTAAACCTAAACCTAACGAAAACCTAACACTAACCATAATTCTAAACCTATCCCTAACCTTAACGCAAACCTACCCCTAACCCTATCCCTAACACTAACCCTAACAATAACGCAAAGCTAACCCTAACCCTAACCCTAACCCTAACCCTATCCCTAACCCTAACCTAACCCTAACCATATCCGTAACCCTAACCACCCCTAACCCTAACCCTAACCCTAACCATAAACCTAACCCTAACCGTAACGTAAACCTAACACTAAGAGTAACCCTAACCCTAACCATAACCCTTAAGCAAACCTAACCCTAACCCTAACCCTAACCGTAACCCTAACCCTAACCCTAACCCTAAACCTAACGAAAACCCTAACGCAAACCTAACCCAAACACTATCCCTAACCCTATCGCAAACCTAACCCTAACCCTAACCCTAAACCTAACCCTAACCCTAACCATAACCATAACCCTAACCTTAACCCTAACCCTAACCCTAACCCTAACCCTAACCCTAACCCTAACGCAAACCTAACCCTAACCCAAAACCTAACCCTAACCCTAACCCTAATGCAAACCTAACCCTATCCCTAACCCTAACCCTAACCCTAACCCTAACCCTAACCCTTACCCTACCCGTAACAGAAACCTAACCCTAACCCTAACCCTAACCCTTAACCTAACGCAAACCTAACACTAACCCTAACCTTTAACATAACCCTAACCCTAAGGCAAACCTAACCCTAACCCTCACCCTAACCCTAACACTAACGCAAAGCTAACCCTAACCCTAACCCTAACCCTAACCCTAACGCATACGTAACCCTAAACCTTACCCTAACCCTAACGCAAACGTAACTCTAAACCTAACCCTAACCCTAACCATACCCTAACCCTAACCCTAACCCTAACCCTACCCTAACCCTAACCCTAACCCTAACCTAACCTAACCCAAATCATAAACCTAACCGTAACCGTAACCCTAACCCTAACCCTAACCTTAACCCTAACCCTAACCCTAACCCTAACACAACCTAAATCTAAACCTAACCTTAACCCGAAACCTAACGTTAACCCTAACACTAACTTAACCCTAAAACTAACCCTAACCCTAACCCTACCCTAACCCTAACCCTAAACCTAACCCTAACCCTAACCCTAACTGTAACCCTAACCCTAACGAAAACCCTAACGCAAACCTAACCCTAACCCTAACACTAACACTATCGCAAACCTAACCCTACACTAAACCTAACCCTAACCCTAACCTTAACGCAAACCTAACCCTAACCCTAACCCTAACCCTAACCCTAACCCTAAAAGAAACCTAACCGTAACCCTAACCCTAACCCTAAACCTAACGCAAACCTAATCCTAACCCTAACCCTGACGAAAACCTAACCCTAACCCTAAACATAACCATAACACTATCCGTAACGCAAACCTATTCCTAACCCTAACCCTAACCCTAACCCTAATCATAACCCTAACTCTAACCCTAAACATAACGCAATCCTAAGCCTATATCCTAACCCTAACCTAACCATAACCATAAACCTTATCCTAACCCTAAACCTAACCCTAACCCTAAACCCTAAGCCTAACCCTAAACCTAACCCTAACCTTCAACCTAAACCTAAACTTAACCCTAACGCATACCTAACCCTATCCCTAACCCTAAACCTAACCCTAAACGTAACCCTGACCCTAAACCCTAACCCTAAGCCTAAACCTAACCCTAAAGTTCAACCTAACCCTAACTCCAACCCTAACGCAAACCTAACCCTAAGCCTAACCCTAACCCTAACTCTAACCATAACGCAAACGTAACCAAACCCTAACCCTAACCCTAACCCTAATCCTAACCCTAAACTTAAGGGAAACCTAACCCTAACCCTAACGATAACCCTAACCCTAACCCTAACTCAAACCTAACCCTAACCCTAACCCTAACCCTAAACTTAACGCAACCCTAACCCTAACCCAAACCCTAACCCTAAACCTAACCCTAACACTAACCCTAACCTTAACGCAAACCTAATCATAAACTTAACGCTAACCTTAAAACACTAATGCTCAACCTAACCCTAACCCTAAACCTAACCCTAAACCCTAGCCCTAACCCTACCCCTAAACCTAACCCTAACCGTAACCCTAACCCTAACCCTATCGCAAACGTAACCCTAACCCTAACCTTAACATTAACCCTAACCTTAACCCAAACCTAACCCTAACCCTAAAACAAACCCTAACCCTAACCTAAACGCAAAACTAACCCTAACCCTAACCCTAAAACTAACCCTAACCCTAACCGTAACCCTAACGCAAACCTAACCCTAACCCTAACCCTTACCATAACCCTAAAGCAAACCTAACACTAAACCTAACCCTAACCCAGACCCTAACCCTAAAACTAACCCTAACCCTAACCCTAACCTAACCCTAACCCTAACCCTAACCTTAACCACCCCTAACCCTAAACGTATCCATAACACTATCCATAACCCTAACGCTAACTTAATCCTAAGCCTAACCCTAAAACAAACCTAACCCTAACCCTAACCCTAAACCTAATCCTAACCTTAACCCTGACTCAAACCTAACCCTAACCCTAACCATAACTCTAACCCTAACCGTAACGCAAACCTAACCATAACCCTAACCCTAACCCTAACACAAACTAAATCTAAACCTAACCCTAACCCGAAACCTAAAATTAACCCTATCCCTAATCTAACCCTAACACTAACCCTAACCCTAACCCTAACCTAACCCTAACCCTAACCCTAACCCTAACCTAACCCTAACCCTAACCGTAACCCTAACTCTAACCCTAACCCTAACCCTAACCCTAACACTAACGATAACCCTAACCCTAACCCTAAACCTAACGCAAAACTAACTCTAACCCTAACCCTAAAACAAACTTAACCCTAACCCTAAACCTAATCCTAACCCTAACCCTGACGAAAACCTAACCCTAACCCTAACCATAACCCTAACACTATCCGTAACGCAAACCTATCCCTAACCCTCACCCTAAACCTAACCCTAACCCTAACCCTAACCCTAACCCTAACCCTAACACATCATAAACCTAAACCTAACCCTAACCCGAAAACTAACATTAACTCTAACCCTAATCCTAACCCTAACCCCAAATTAAACGCAAACCTAACCCTAACCCTAACCCTAACCCTAACTCTAACCATACGCAAACCTAAACAAACCCTAACCCTATCCCTAACCTTAATCCTAACCCTAACCTTAAGGGAAACCTAACCCTAACCCTAACGATAACCCTAACCCTAACCCTAACCCTAACTCAAACCTAACCCTAACCCTAACCCTAACCCTAACTCAAACCTAACCCCAACCCTAACCCTAACACTAACGCAAACCTAACCCTAATCCTAAACCTAACCCTAACCCTGAAGCATACCTAAACCTAACCCTAACTATAACCCTGACGCAAACCTAACACTAACCCTAACCATAACCCTAACACTAACCCTAACGCAAACATATCCCTAACCATAACCCTAACCCTAACATTAACACAACCTAAATCTAAACCTAACCCTACCCGAAACCTAACATTAACCCTAACCCTAACCTAACCCTAACCCTAACCCTAACCCTAACCCTACCCTAACCCTAACCCTAACCCTAACCCTAACCCTAACACTAACCCTAACCATAAAACCTAACGAAAACCCTAACGCAATCCTAAACCTAAACCTGAGCCTAACCCTATCGCAAAGCTAACCCTAACCCCAAACCTAACCCTAACCCTAACACTGAGGCAAACCTACCCTAACCCTAACCCTAACCCTAAAAGAAACCTAACCCTAACCCTAACCCTAACCCTAAACCTAACGCAAACCTAACACTAATCCTAACCCTAACCCTAACCCTAACCCTAACGCAAACCGAAACCTAACCCTAACCCTAACCCTAACACTAACGCAAAGCTACCCTAACCCTAACCCTAACCCTAACGCATACCTAACCCTAACCCTTACCCTAACCCTAACGCAAACCTAACCCTAAACCTAACCTAACCCTAACCCTAACCCTAACCCTAACCCTAACACTAAACCTGACCCTGACACTAACCAACCCTAACCCTAACCCTAACCTAACACTAACCCTAACCCTAACCCTAAACCTAACCCTAACGCTAACCTAATCCTATCTCTTACCCTAACCCTAACCCTAAACCTAACCCTAAATCTAAACCTAACACAAACCTAACCCGAACCGTGTACCTAACACTAAACCTAACGCTAACCCTAACACTAACCCTAACACAAACCTAACCCTAACCATAAACCTAACCCTAAAACTAACCCTAACCTTAACCCTAAAGCAAACCTAACCCTAACCCTATCACTAACCATAACTCTAACGCAAACCTAACCTAACCCAAACCCTAACCGTAACCCTAACCCTAACCCTAAACCTAACACTAACAGAAACCTAACGCTAACCCTAACCCTAAACCTAAACCTAACGCAAACCTAACAATAACCCTAATTCTAAACCTATCCCTAACCTTAACAAACCTACCCCTAACCCTAACCCTAACCCTAATCCTTGCACTAAGGCAAAACTAAACCTAACCCTAACCATAACCCTAACCCTAACGCATACCTAACCCTAACCCTTACCCTAACCCTAACGCAAACCTAACACTAAATCTAACCCTAACCCTAACCCTAACCCTAAAACTAACCCTAACCCTAACCCTAACCTAACCCTAACCCTAACACTAACCATAACCACCCCTAACCCTAACCCTATCCATAACCCTAACTCTAACCCTAACGCTAACCTAATCCTAACCCTAACCCTAAAACAAACCTAACCCTAACCCTAACCCTAAACCTAATCCTAATCCTAACCCTGACGCAAACCTAACCCTAACCATAACGATAACCCTAACCCTAACCGTAACGCAAAACTAACCCTAAAACTAACCCTAACCCTAACCCTAACCGTAACGCAAACCTAACCATAACCCTAACCCTAACCCTAACACAAACTAAATCTAAACCTAACCCTAACCCGAAACCTAACCTTAACCCTAACCCTAATCTAACCCTAACACTAACCCTAACCCTAACACTACCCTAACCCTAACCCTATCCCTAACCCTAACCCTAACCCTAAAGCAAATCTAACCCTAAACCTAACCCTAACCCTAACCCTAACCCTAACCCTAACCCTAACCCTGACCCTAACCTAACCCTAACCCTAACCCTAACCCTATCCTAACCCCAACCCTAACCCTAACACTAACGATAACCCTAACCCTAACCCTAAACCTAACGCAAACCTAACCCTAACCCTAACCCTAAAACAAACCTAACCATAACCCTAAACCTAATCCTAACCCTAACCCTGACGAAATCCTAACCATAACCCTAACCATAACCCTAACACATCATAAACATAAACCTAACACTAACCCGAAAACTAACATTAACCCTAACCCTAATCCTAACCCTAACCCCAACTTAAACGCAAACCTAACCCTAACCCTAACCCTAAACCTAACTCTAACCATAACGCAAACCTAACCCTATCCCTAACCTAACCCTAACCCTAAAACTAACGCTAACCGTAACCTTAACGCAAACCTCACCCTAACCCTAACCCTAACCATAATCCTAACCCTAACCCTAACGCAAACCTAACCCTAAAACTAAAGATAACCCTAAACCTAACCCTAACGCAAACCTAACCCTAACACTAACCCTAACCCAAACCCAAACCCTAAACCTAACCCTAACACTAACCCTAACATTAAAGCAAACCTAATCATAAACTTAACGCTAACCATAAAACCCTAACGCTAAACCTAACCCTAACACTAACCCTAACCCTAAACCCTAGCCCTATCCCTAACCCTAACCCTAACCATAACCCTAACCGTAACGCAAACCTAAGCCTAACCCTAACCCAAACCTAACCCTAACGCAAACCTAACCCTAACCCTAAGCTTAAAGCTAACCCTAACCTTAAAACTAACTATAATCCTAACCCTATCGCAAACCTAACACTAACCCTAAACCTAACCCTAAACCTTACTCTAACCCTAACGAAAACCTAACCCTAACACTAAACCTAACCCTAACTCTAACCTTAACCTTAACCCTAACCCTAACCTAACACTAACCTTAAACCTAACCTAACCCTAAAGCTAACCTTAACCTTAACCCTAACCCTAACCATAACCCTAACTCTAACCCTAAACATAACGCAATCCTAAGCCTATATCCTAACCCTAACCTAACCATAACCCTAACCCTTATCCTAACCCTAAACCTAACCCTAACCCTAAACCCTAACCCTAACCCTAAACGTAACCCTAACATTCAACCTAAACCTAAACTTAACCCTAACGCATACCTAACCTTAACCCTAACCCTAAACCTAACCCTAAAATTAACCCTGACCCTAAACCCTAACCCTAATCCTAAACCTAACCCTAACCTTCAACCTAACCCTAACTCCAACCCTAACGCAAACCTCACCCTAAGCCTAACCCTAACGCTAACTCTAACCATAACGCAAACCTAACCATAACCCTAACCCCTATCCTAACCCTAAATATAACCCTAAACCCTAGCTCTAAACCTAACCCTAACCCTAACCCTAACCGTAACCCTAACACTAACCCTAACCCTATCGCAAACCTAACCCTAACCCTAACCTTAACACTAACCCTAACCCTAACCCAAACCTAACCCTAACCCTAAAACAAACCCTACCCTAACCCAAACGCAAAACTAACCCTAACCCTTACCCTAAAACTAACCCTAACCCTAACCGTAACCCTAACGCAAACCTAACCCTAACCCTAACCCTAACCCTAACCCTAACCCTAACGCAAACCTAACCATAAACCTAACCCTAAGCCTAACCCTAACCCTAACCCTAAACGTAACCCTAACAGAAACCTAACCCTAACCCTAACCCTATACCTAAACATAACGCAAACCTAACAGTAACCCTAATTCTAAACTTATCCCTAACCCTAACGCAAACCTACCTCTAACCCTAACCCAACCCTAACCCTAACACTAACGCAAAGCTAACCCTAACCCTAATCCTAACCCTAACTCATACCTAACCCTAACAGATACACTAACCCTAACGCACACCTAACCTTAAACCTAACCCTAAACCTAACCCTAACCTTAACCCTAACCCTAACCTAACCCTAACCCTAACCCTAACCCTAACGCAAACCTAACCCTAACCCTAACCCTAACGCTAATCCTAACCCTAATCCTAACCCTAACCCTAACCCTAACCCTAAGGGAAACCTAACCCTAACCCTAACCCTAAAACAAACCTAACCCTAACCCTAACCCTAAACCTAATCCTAAACCTAACCCTGACGCAAACCTAACCCTAACCATAACCATAACCCTAACCCTAACCGTAACGCAAACCTAACCCTAACCCTAACTCTAACCCTAACACAACATAAATCTAAACCTAACCGTAACCCGAAACCTAACATTAACCCTAACCCTAACCTAACCCTAACACTAACCCTAACCCTAACCCTAACCCTAATCCTAAACCTAACCCTAAACCTAACCTTAACACTAACCATAACTCTAACCCTAACCTAACCCTAACCCTAAAACTAACCCTGACCCTAACCCAAACGCAAACCTAACCCTAACCCTAACCCTAAAACTAGCCCTAACCCAAACCCTAACGCAAACCTAACCCTACCCCTAACCCTAACCCTAACCTTAACGCAAACCTAACCCTAAACCTAACCCTAACCCTAACCCTAACCCTAACCCTAACCCTAACCCTAACCCTAACCCTAAACGTACCCCTAACAGGAACCTAACCCTAACCCTAACCCTAAACCTAAACCTAACGAAAACCTAACACTAACCATAATTCTAAACCTATCCCTAACCTTAACGCAAACCTACCCCTAACCCTATCCCTAACCCTAACACTAACAATAACGCAAAGCTAACCCTAAACATAACCCTAACCCTAACCCTAACCCTATCCCTAACCCTAACCTAACCCTAACCATATCCCTAACCCTAACCACCCCTAACCCTAACCCTAACCCTAACCATAAACCTAACCCTAACCGTAACGCAAACCTAACACTAAGAGTAACCCTAACCCTAACCATAACCCTTAAGCAAACCTAACCCTAACCCTAACCCTAAGCGTAACCCTAACCCTAACCCTAACCCTAAACCTAACGAAAACCCTAACGCAAACCTAACCCAAACACTATCCCTAACCCTATCGCAAAACTAACCCTAACCCTAACCCTAACCCTAAACCTAACCCTAACCCTAACCATAACCATAACCCTAACGTTAACCCTAACCCTAACCCTAACCCTAACCCTAACCCTAACCCTAACGCAAACCTAACCCTAACCCTAAACCTAACCCTAACCCTAACCCTAATGCAAACCTAACCCTATCCCTAACCCTAACCCTAACCCTAACCCTAACCCTACCCCTAACAGAAACCTAACCCTAACCCTAATCCTAACCCTTAACCTAACGCAAACCTAACACTAACCCTAACCGTTAACCTAACCCTAACCCTAAGGCAAACCTAACCCTAACCCTCACCCTAACCCTAACCCTAACACTAACGCAAAGCTAACCCTAACCCTAACCCTAACCCTAACCCTAACGCATACGTAACCCTAAACCTTACCCTAACCCTAACGCAAACCTAACTCTAAACCTAAACCTAACCCTAACCCTACCCTAACCCTAACCCTAACCCTAACTGTAACCTAACCCTAACCCTAACCCTAACCCTAACCCTAACCCTAACCCTAACCCTAAACCTAAACCTAACGAAAACCCTAACGCAAACCTAACCTTAACACTAACCCTAACCCTAACCCTAACCGTAACCCTAACCCTAATCCTAACCTTAACCCTAACCCTAACCCTAACCCTAACACAACCTAAATCTAAACCTAACCTTAACCCGAAACCTAACGTTAACCCTAACACTAACTTAACCCTAAAACTAACCCTAACCCTAACCCTACCCTAACCCTAACCCTAAACCTAACCCTAACCCTAACCCTAACTGTAACCCTAACCCTAACGAAAACCCTAACGCAAACCTAACCCTAACCCTAACACTAACCCTATCGCAAACCTAACCCTACACTAAACCTAACCCTAACCCTAACCTTAACGCAAACCTAACCCTAACCCTAACCCTAACCCTAACCCTAACCCTAAAAGAAACCTAACCGTAACCCTAACCCTAACCCTAAACCTAACGCAAACCTAATCCTAACCCTAACCCTGACGAAATCCTAACCCTAACCCTAAACATAACCATAACACTATCCGTAACGCAAACCTATTCCTAACCCTAACCCTAACCCTAACCCTAATCATAACCCTAACTCTAACCCTAAACATAACGCAATCCTAAGCCTATATCCTAACCCTAACCTAACCATAACCATAAACCTTATCCTAACCCTAAACCTAACCCTAACCCTAAACCCTAAGCCTAACCCTAAACCTAACCCTAACCTTCAACCTAAACCTAAACTTAACCCTAACGCATACCTAACCCTAACCCTAACCCTAAACCTAACCCTAAACGTAACCCTGACCCTAAACCCTAACCCTAAGCCTAAACCTAACCCTAAAGTTCAACCTAACCCTAACTCCAACCCTAACGCAAACCTAACCCTAAGCCTAACCCTAACCCTAACTCTAACCATAACGCAAACCTAACCAAATCCTAACCCTAACCCTAACCCTAATCCTAACCCTAAACTTAAGGGAAACCTAACCCTAACCCTAACGATAACCCTAACCCTAACCCTAACTCAAACCTAACCCTAACCCTAACCCTAACCCTAAACTTAACGCAACCCTAACCCTAACCCAAACCCTAACCCTAAACCTAACCCTAACACTAACCCTAACCTTAACGCAAACCTAATCATAAACTTAACGCTAACCTTAAAACCCTAATGCTCAACCTAACCCTAACCCTAAACCTAACCCTAAACCCTAGCCCTAACCCTACCCCTAAACCTAACCCTAACCGTAACCCTAACCCTAACCCTATCGCAAACGTAACCCTAACCCTAACCTTAACATTAACCCTAACCTTAACCCAAACCTAACCCTAACCCTAAAACAAACCCTAACCCTAACCTAAACGCAAAACTAACCCTAACCCTAACCCTAAAACTAACCCTAACCCTAACCGTAACCCTAACGCAAACCTAACCCTAACCCTAACCCTTACCCTAACCCTAAAGCAAACCTAACACTAAACCTAACCCTAACCCAGACCCTAACCCTAAAACTAACCCTAACCCTAACCCTAACCTAACCCTAACCCTAACCCTAACCTTAACCACCCCTAACCCTAAACGTATCCATAACACTATCCATAACCCTAACGCTAACTTAATCCTAACCCTAAACCTAAAACAAACCTAACCCTAACCCTAACCCTAAACCTAATCCTTACCCTAACCCTGACGCAAACCTAACCCTAACCCTAACCATAACTCTAACCCTAACCGTAACGCAAACCTAACCATAACCCTAACCCTAACCCTAACACAAACTAAATCTAAACCTAACCCTAACCCGAAACCTAAAATTAACCCTAACCCTAATCTAACCCTAACACTAACCCTAACCCTAACCCTAACCTAACCCTAACCCTAACCCTAACCCTAACCTAACCCTAACCCTAACCGTAACCCAAACTCTAACCCTAACCCTAACCCTAACCCTAAAACTAACGATAACTCTAACCCTAACCCTAAACCTAACGCAAAACTAACCCTAACCCTAACCCTAAAACAAACTTAACCCTAACCCTAAACCTAATCCTAACCCTAACCCTGACGAAAACCTAACCCTAACCCTAACCATAACCCTAACACTATCCGTAACGCAAACCTATCCCTAACCCTCACCCTAAACCTAACCCTAACCCTAACCCTAACCCTAACCCTAACCCTAACACATCATAAACCTAAACCTAACCCTAACCCGAAAACTAACATTAACCCTAACCCTAATCCTAACCCTAACCCCAAATTAAACGCAAACCTAACCCTAACCCTAACCCTAACCCTAACTCTAACCATAACGCAAACCTAAACAAACCCTAACCCTATCCCTAACCTTAATCCTAACCCTAACCTTAAGGGAAACCTAACCCTAACCCTAACGATAACCCTAACCCTAACCCTAACCCTAACTCAAACCTAACCCTAACCCTAACCCTAACCCTAACTCAAACCTAACCCCAACCCTAACCCTAACCCTAACGCAAACCTAACCCTAATCCTAAACCTAACCCTAACCCTGAAGCATACCTAAACCTAACCCTAACTATAACCCTGACGCAAACCTAACACTAACCCTAACCATAACCCTAACACTAACCCTAACGCAAACATATCCCTAACCATAACCCTAACCCTAACATTAACACAACCTAAATCTAAACCTAACCCTACCCGAAACCTAACATTAACCCTAACACTAACCTAACCCTAACCCTAACCCTAACCCTAACCCTAACCCTAACACTAACCCTAACCATAAAACCTAACGAAAACCCTAACGCAATGCTAAACCTAAACCTGAGCCTAACCCTATCGCAAAGCTAACCCTAACCCCAAACCTAACCCTAACCCTAACACTGAGGCAAACCTACCCTAACCCTAACCCTAACCCTAAAAGAAACCTAACCCTAACCCTAACCCTAACCCTAAACCTAACGCAAACCTAACACTAATCCTAACCCTAACCCTAACCCTAACCCTAACGCAAACCGAAACCTAACCCTAACCCTAACCCTAACACTAACGCAAAGCTACCCTAACCCTAACCCTAACCCTAACGCATACCTAACCCTAACCCTTACCCTAACCCTAACGCAAACCTAACCCTAAACCTAACCTAACCCTAACCCTAACCCTAACCCTAACCCTAACACTAAACCTGACCCTGACACTAACCAACCCTAACCCTAACCCTAACCTAACACTAACCCTAACCCTAACCCTAAACCTAACCCTAACTCTAACCTAATCCTATCTCTTACCCTAACCCTAACCCTAAACCTAACCCTAAATCTAAACCTAACACAAACCTAACCCGAACCGTGTACCTAACACTAAACCTAACGCTAACCCTAACACTAACCCTAACACAAACCTAACCCTAACCATAAACCTAACCCTAAAACTAACCCTAACCTTAACCCTAAAGCAAACCTAAACCTAACCCTATCACTAACCATAACTCTAACGCAAACCTAAACCTAAACCTAACCCAAACCCAAACCGTAACCCTAACCCTAACCCTAAACCTAACACTAACAGAAACCTAACGCTAACCCTAACCCTAAACCTAAACCTAACGCAAACCTAACAATAACCCTAATTCTAAACCTATCCCTAACCTTAACAAACCTACCCCTAACCCTAACCCTAACCCTAATCCTTGCACTAACGCAAAACTAAACCTAACCCTAACCATAACCCTAACCCTAACGCATACCTAACCCTAACCCTTACCCTAACCCTAACGCAAACCTAACACTAAATCTAACCCTAACCCTAACCCTAACCCTAAAACTAACCCTAACCCTAACCCTAACCTAACCCTAACCCTAACACTAACCATAACCACCCCTAACCCTAACCCTATCCATAACCCTAACCCTAACCCTAACCCTAACTCAAACCTAACCCTAACCCTAACCCTAACCCTAACTCAAACCTAACCCCAACCCTAACTCTAACCCTAACGCAAACCTAACCCTAATCCTAAACCTAACCCTAACCCTGAAGCATACCTAAACCTAACCCTAACTATAACCCTGACGCAAACCTAACACTAACCCTAACCATAACCCTAACACTAACCCTAACGCAAACATATCCCTAACCATAACCCTAACCCTAACATTAACACAACCTAAATCTAAACCTAACCCTACCCGAAACCTAACATTAACCCTAACCCTAACCTAACCCTAACCCTAACCCTAACCCTAACCCTACCCTAACCCTAACCCTAACCCTAACCCTAACACTAACCCTAACCATAAAACCTAACGAAAACCCTAACGCAATCCTAAACCTAAACCTGAGCCTAACCCTATCGCAAAGCTAACCCTAACCCCAAACCTAACCCTAACCCTAACACTGAGGCAAACCTACCCTAACCCTAACCCTAACCCTAAAAGAAACCTAACCCTAACCCTAACCCTAACCCTAAACCTAACGCAAACCTAACACTAATCCTAACCCTAACCCTAACCCTAACCCTAACGCAAACCGAAACCTAACCCTAACCCTAACCCTAACACTAACGCAAAGCTACCCTAACCCTAACCCTAACCCTAACGCATACCTAACCCTAACCCTTACCCTAACCCTAACGCAAACCTAACCCTAAACCTAACCTAACCCTAACCCTAACCCTAACCCTAACCCTAACACTAAACCTGACCCTGACACTAACCAACCCTAACCCTAACCCTAACCTAACACTAACCCTAACCCTAACCCTAAACCTAACCCTAACTCTAACCTAATCCTATCTCTTACCCTAACCCTAACCCTAAACCTAACCCTAAATCTAAACCTAACACAAACCTAACCCGAACCGTGTACCTAACACTAAACCTAACGCTAACCCTAACACTAACCCTAACACAAACCTAACCCTAACCATAAACCTAACCCTAAAACTAACCCTAACCTTAACCCTAAAGCAAACCTAAACCTAACCCTATCACTAACCATAACTCTAACGCAAACCTAAACCTAAACCTAACCCAAACCCTAACCGTAACCCTAACCCTAACTCTAAACCTAACACTAACAGAAACCTAACGCTAACCCTAACCCTAAACCTAAACCTAACGCAAACCTAACAATAACCCTAATTCTAAACCTATCCCTAACCTTAACAAACCTACCCCTAACCCTAACCCTAACCCTAATCCTTGCACTAACGCAAAACTAAACCTAACCCTAACCA